>NC_079213.1:94711015-94855476 GCF_029633865.1 Lampris incognitus | reverse complement strand
ACACGGGGTCTGTTTTTGACTGGAGTCTCTCTAACATACCATATATGCCACTGATTTAAAAAGTATATTTCTTGACTCTGCTGCTTTCAGTTCGTCCCTTGTGAGACATTTCACCTGACCTATAACAACAACAAGATATTCAAAAACACATTTAATTGATGTACTTTCAAATAGAGGTGGTTATAGCTGAACTCCTTGAAAGGTTAGCGTTGTATCTCCTAGTCTGTGTTCAACAGTTACTTTAAATTGGGCCAAAGTGGAAAGCGTATTGCATCTTACCACATCACATCACATCACAGTACACATCAGATCCAATTCTCTCTACAGCACAGATGAAGGTTTCCAAACAGCTCTCATAACGTCAATCTTCCGCAGCTGTCACTGTAAAGGGTTGAACTTAAAATCTGCTGTCAGTTTGACAGGTGCTGTGTTTCTCTCAGCCCTGCAGAGTATTCACGAGTCCTGTGTTTGCTTTGACTTTCTCATGTTTTGTCTAGATGTGGGACGGTGTTCCACGTATGGACAAATTGAGACCAAGTGAAACAAACCTCCCGCTGTATTTATTAGCCTAACTCTCTCTTATTCCATCCATGTGAATATTGTCGACCCATTCTTTTTTCTTTTCTTTTTTTTACTATTATTATTTTGGGGTGACCACTATCTGCTAGAGAGAGAGAGAGAGAGAGAGAGAGAGAGAGAGAGAGAGAGAGAGAGAGAGAGAGAGAGAGAGAGAGAGAGAGAGAGAGAGAGAGAGAGAGAGAGAGAGAGAGAGAGAGAGAGAGAGGAGAGAGAGAGAGAGAGAGAGGGGGGGGGGGGGGGGGGGAGGGAGAGGGGAGGGAGGGAGGGAGAGAGAGAGAGAGGCAATCTATCTAGATCTTTAATTGCAACTGCCCCCACCCTGCTCTCATGGCACATCAAGCACAAGATATGACAGCACTCTGTGTGTCGCCCTTGGGTAAAACACCCGTAATTGGCTTTATCAACCACTGATGAGCGGACATGGGAATAGAAGACAGTGGATGAGCTCCCAGTGTAAATGCTTGGCCAGAGTAGATGCCAGAGAATATTGCTGGATGCCTCTTGGATGAGTGCTGTGTAAACTGGCATGATGACAAATTGAGGACAGGCAGGGGGAACAGAGGCGGCAAGGCAGAGTTGATCTCTATTTTACTCAGCATGTGTGTGTGTGTGTTCAGCATGCATGTGAATGTTGGTGAGGTTGTGACAAAGGGTGCTGACAGAAGCTGAGGTCCCAGCAGATGATAGTAGAGAGGGTCAGCAGAGATTAAGAGGCCTCTCATTTCTGAAGTAGGCTCTATCTCACAGCTGCTCACACCTGTGCTCAGTCCGGCTGCGTGTCCTGCTTCTGAAGAGGGGTCGGTATCCCTGCAGACCTGCAGAAACCGAATACAGCAGGAGCTTTGCCCTCCTTCCTCTTCCCACTACTTCAAACCCCACGGCCGCAGACTTAAAATAATATTTTGGAAAGCCAGCTATTTTATGGTTATCCTCTGAGTTTAAGTCCCAACCCCTGCTTAAAAGATGCTTTTGTTTTATTTTTTTTCCTTTTCTGTTTAGTTCAGTTTTTATTTTCACTCCACCACTTCCCCCACCTCCGCCATCACTATTTTCCTACATTACCTTTGTAGCAGAAATAACCCTCTTAAACTCAGTTCGTGTAAATAGTTTACCCACTCATTTTAAGCTCATGTAAATCTAAGTAATATCAACTCGTTGGGTTGTGTTGTGTTGTGTTGTGTAAAGTATAGTATAATGACTAGTGTACCGAGCAGCATTAGTAAATGGAAGTTATATGGAAATCTGATGGACTGAATTAACTGTCTTGCAAATAGCATTGCTGCTTTTTTTTTCAACGTAAACATCTGTTTGATATATCTCCATTGCCAACTGAAGATCATTATATACACTTTTTTTAACCTCTACATCACTTGCTCTCATTTTTCCATCTCATTACCATCCAGTAAATGAAAACTGCAAAAGACAGAGGAAGAGGGAACCAGCATCTCTGCATCATCTTAATAACCTCTCTAGAGGCATGCTTAATTGATAAATTTCATCTCCTGCAGAATGGAGGGCACAGGCTGCGTTGACAGAGATGACAGAGACAGGGATGGGTTAGGTTGACAGACAGACAGTCAGAGGGGGGATTAGGGCGATGCACACAGAAACCCCAAGAAAACCTGTCACAGCCATCATCCCCCCCACTGCCGTCTCTTAGATGTCAGCTTGCCGTGGGCTTCTTCTTTATCTGTCCCAGAAAATAGATGGACGGTGGGTGGATGACTGAATGGGCGGAAAGCAGCCTCCTCCAGGCTATTCAAATCAGAGCTGATTCCGAGAGACAGTCTGATTACCGTCGGTGGTAAACAGCATGACAGTGGAGCAACGTGACTGTCTGTCTCAAGTCAGAGGTTGTGGCAGCAGGAATACATTTGCACAGATTTGGCTGAAGTAAAGTCAAAGTAAATTGAAAGTCTGCAAAACAGGGGCAGGGGTCAAAACTAGATGAAATAAAGTGAAACTATAATCCAATCTGTAATAATAATGCATTTGATTATAATGAACCTTTCATTTAGAGCAAATCTCAAGGTGCTAAAGAGAAAACAAGTTGTGTATCAACAACAGATAAAACAACAGGGAGAAAGAATGAAAGGCAAGGCAGAGAGGTGGAAGGCTGATTAAAGAAACAAACAAAAACATTTTATGCCTTTTTTTCTTTTTTTGGATTTCCCTTTTTCTCCCCAATTGTATCCAGCCAATTACCCCACTCTTCCGAGCCTTCCTGGTCACTGCTCCACCCCCTCTGCCAATCCAGGAGGGCTGCAGACTACCACATGCCTCCTCCGATACATGTGGAGTCGCCAGCCGCTTTTCACCTGACAGTGAGGAGTTTCGCCAGGGGGACATAGCGCATGGGAGGATCACACTATTCCCCCCAGTTCCCCCTCCCCCCTGAACAGGTGCCCCGACCGACCAGAGGAGGCGCTAGTGCAGCAACCTGAACACGTACCCACATCTGCCTTCCACCCGCAGACACAGCCAATTGTGTCTGTAGGGATGCCTGACCAAGCCCGAGGCAACACGGGGATTCAAACCGGGATCCCCGTGTTGGTAGGCAACGGATAGACCGCTACGCCACCTGGAGACTAGCCTTGTCATTTTTAAGAGTACAGAAGGTGAGGGGCCCTCAAGTTTTTTGAAAGTTCACTCCATAAGCAGGGAGCAACAGACACCCACCCCACCCTTGCGATGCACAGCCCTCAGGGTTCGGTGGTGCAAGTTACTGCCTGACCCGTGTGTGGAAATGGAAGAAAAGAAACATGTGGGGTAATACGTTCTGTAAGATAGGGCACTAGCTGCACTGCAAAATGATTGTTTAATTCAATCCACTGGGCAATGGGGAGTCAGTGCAAAGAAAGCAGGAGAGATTTGATTGTGTTGGTGTTGACACTCATGTTGGGATAGTGGCAAAGCTGTTGTGAGCACACCCATCGTTTCTGGAGACTCCTGCCAGCAATCCTACATTGAAAAACAGAGTGAGTTGCAGAACCAATAAACTGAACTGTTCAGGGTCGGACTGGGCAGAGCTTTGAAATGTTCTCAATATGGTAGAAGTAGGCTTGAAGATTGATATTCCCCTGTCAGCTATCAACAATTGCTCAAGCAGTTGGTGCTAGATGCAGGTGTGTGTGTGTGTGTGTGCATGCGCACATGCGTGTGTGTGTGTGTGTTTTTGTTCTTGTGAGTCAAGTGTTGGAGTGTATGCAATGATGATTGTGATGTTTTGGATATTTATAAGCGCCAATAGTATTGTCATCAGGCATTAATTTATTCAATTCATATTCAAATGTCTTTATTTCTTTCCAACATGCAAAATAAAAGAAAAAAATGACCAAGCATAAATTAAAAAAAAGATAAAAATAAAACCAGAAGAATTCAACAAGAATTCTCATAGAGAATCCAACAAAAATCATATGTTTGAAAAGGAGCAGGAGGAAGTTTACTACTTATAATTTCCTGCCCCTTCTCTAATGCTCAATTAATAAACCTAAATTATAAACTTAAGTTTGTTACACATCAGAGTATGTCATTATCAATAACTATCTCACAATGACTCAATAAAAAATAATAAAAGCATAAAGAATAAAAACAATAAAACAAGATGCCAAGAGGAAGTTCAGCAAGGTGGCAAATGAGGCTGTTTTTGATGGCAAACGCTGTGGATCCTTGTCTCATCAGCTGCTTTTTCTTTTCAGAAGAAAGTATAACCACCCTTCTCCTCTTTCATCCAAAGGAATTGAATCGAGTGCCACTGGACTTTGTATATATTATTTTCACGGATATATACCAAGTCCAGTTGCACTCGATTCAATTCCTTTGGATAACCATAACCTGGATGATGAGAACATTCACAGACTTCTCCTCTTCAGTTACCCTTGGTCAGCCAGTCAGGTTTCAGATACTGCAGCAATATCAATCTGGAATCTCCTCAGCTCTCGGGGTGATGATTGCAGCATACCATTCAGGTCAATCGCTGTGATTGATTGTCCATGAGGATTCGTATGTTCCAGGCTCCAAAATATATGAGTTAGAAGCCTTTGATTCTGTAAAACACCAGGCCCTCTGGCTAGTTCTGTCAAAGAAAGGCTGCCCTGACAAATATATCAGAGTAATAATAATAACAATAAATTAAACTTACATAGCCCTTTTCTAATACTCAAAGTCGCTTTACAATAAACGGGGTGAAACAAGACGACAGAGTACTATGAGGACTGCATGACAATATGTCAGCTACGGTACTCAGCAGTTATGAAGACAACACAGAGTCCTTCAAGGTCCACACAGTAGTTAACAAGGCTGTGTCATAGCCCCAACCCTGTTCTCTTGTCTTCATTGCCACATCCTCCACCTCATGGGTCCAATCTGCCTCAGGGAGTCAAAATCATGTACAGGACTGATGGGA
Organism: Lampris incognitus; assembly: GCF_029633865.1. NCBI lineage: Eukaryota > Metazoa > Chordata > Actinopteri > Lampriformes > Lampridae > Lampris > Lampris incognitus. The sequence continues at coordinate 94,850,492 of NC_079213.1, read as the reverse complement.
ATCTTCTGAATATTAACAGATTCAGGGCTAAAGGTAAAACCACCACCACATCTATCCAAGAGCTGCAGTACGCCGATGACAATGCCTTTGTGTCCCTCGTAGAAGAAGTACAGAGCATACTGGACACCCTTGCAAAGGCATACAAGCAGTTTAGCCTGGCCATTATCATAAAAAAGACCCGTATCCTCTACCAACCCCCACCCAACAGAAATATGCCTGCTCTGCCCCATCCATCTCTGTAGACAACACTAGACTTGAAAACATGGAACAGTTCCCATATCATGGCAGCCTTCTCTCCTCCAAAGCCAACATTGACATTGAAATACACCATCGTCTCAGTTGTGCTAGCCAGGCCTTCTCAAGATTGAGAAAAAGGGTTTTGAAAACCGCAACCTTCAGGCCAGAACAAAAATTCTGGTGTTTCTGACCCTACTGTAAGGGTCAGAAACATGGACCACATATAGCAGGCACATGAAGGCACTCGAAGCATACCAGTGGCGATGCCTCAGGAAGATCCTTAAGTTCGGCTGGGAGGATAAGCTGCACCAACTTCAGTGTCCTCAAAAAGGCCAACATGCCTACTATAACTGTCACCATTGCACACCATCAGCTGAGATGGACTGGCCATGTCCTCCGCATGTCTGACTCTCACCTCCTGGAACAATTCCTTTACTCTCAATTTGTGACAGGACGCTGTGCCCCCGGGAGGACAAAAGAAGCGATATAAAGATAACATCAAGGCCCACATCAAAAGGCTTGGCATTGGATCTTCACACCTGGGAACTACTACTACTACTACTTTCAGCTGGTCCCGTTCGGGGTTGCCACAGTGGGTCATCCATTTCTATTTCTTCCTGTCCTCTGCATCCTCCTCTGTCAAACCAGTTCTCTCATGATCTTAACACCTGGGAACAAGCAGCAAAAAACAGGGAGGGCTGGAGACTGGCTGTCCATAAGGGTGCTGGGTGCTACAACCATGACCTCCTGACTTGATGCATGCTCAATAATCCAGATAAGAAAATCAAAAGATTGAATCAGTTCATCTGGATACAACGTTTATTGACATACGTTTCCTCACTTAGTTGAGTGATGAAACGTATCTGTCAATAAACGTATCCAGATGAACTAATTCAGCCTTCTTTGACATGACCACTGTGCTGCTGAAAACAAACACGGACTCAGAAAGGAGCGAGTTACCAGACAGGCCCAAACCACATCCTCAACCACTTCTTCACACCCTTGCTCACTTTGCCCCAAAATATGCAGCTCCAGGATCAACCTCTATGCCCACCTGAAGAACAACAAGGACCAAGAAGGACAGTTATGCTCGACCCCGAGTGACCGCCGATGATGATGACGATGATGATTGTTTTCTTGTTCAGCTATATTTGACCATAAGAGAAGATATTTTTGCAAAGTGAGGACATTTTAGCTTCTTCAAGGGTCTATTTTAGGGTTAGTGTTTGGGTTTAGTGTAAAGGTTAGAATTAGGATCAAGTTAAAGTTATTGTAAGTATTAGGCTTAGACATATAGTTCTGATAGTTGGAGTTAGGGTTAAGGCTAGAGAATGAACGTAGTCAATGGGGATCCTCAAAAGTATAGTGCGACTGCTAGGCCAGCTTCCTTTTTGGCACATCATCCAGGACTAGGTCAGTCCTGCTCAGTGTGCTGCATCGGTGTCTGTCATTCACTCACCAACGTTAACAATAACCTCAACAAAATCACAGATGCTCAAACAGAAACCCGCTCTGCTCACTGTCCCCTTGTTCCAGTTTCACCCATGATCCCGCCCATCTCTCCAATTCCCTTCACTTTTTGTCTCCTTCCCATCTTAATCTCAACCCCCCCCCCCCCCACACCCCCAACACACACACAGTTACACACATCCATCCTTGGTCTAGAGAAGGAGCCCTGAAGGCAGACAAGCAGCCAGGGACTGAGCCGTCTAATTGTGAGTGTTAATTTACAAAGATGAGTGGCTAAACAGAGGTTGCTTCCAGCTGTCTCTTGGCTCAGCACCAAGCACCATGCCTTGGGGGAGCGGGAGGCGGCATGAACTGTCTGACATCTTCACAAGTCCACACAGCCAGGGCCTTTCCTTAGGCTCGCATGGGTCTTGTGGCAGGAGTCATTTGAGCTCAGCCGAGAGTAGGAGTTGAGAAAACATCTGCAACGGTGCAGTGGATTGTTGGGATTTGATATACCACTCACCGGCCACTTTATTAAGCACACCTGTCCAACTGCTCGTTAACGCAAATTTCTAATCAGCCAATCACATGGCAGCAACTCAATGCATTTAGGCATGTAGACATGGTCAAGATGATCTGCTGCAGTTCAAACCGAGCATCAGAATGGGGAAGAAAGGTGATTTAAGTGACTTTGAACGTGGCATGGTTGTTGGTGCCAGACGGGCTGAGTCTGAGTATTTCAGAAACTGCTTGATCTACTGGGATTTTCACGCACAACCATCTCTAGGGTTTTACAGAGCATGGTCCGAAAAAGAGAAAATATCCAGTGAGCGGCAGTTCTGTGGGCGAAAATGCCTTGTTGATGCCAGAGGTCAGAGGAGAATGGCCAGACAGGTTCGAGCTGATAGAAAGGCAACAGTAACTCAAATAACCACTACATTACAACCGAGGTATGCAGAAGAAACATCTCTGAACGCACAACACGTCGAACCTTGAGGCAGATGGCCTACAGCAGCAGAAGACCACACCAGGTGCCACTCCTGTCAGCTAAGAACAGGAAACCTGAGGCTACAATTCGCACAGGCTCACCAAAATTGGACAATAGAAGATTGGAAAAACGTTGCCTGGTCTGATGAGTCTCAATTTCTGCTGCGACATTTGGGTGGTAGGGTCAGAATTTAGCGTACAACAACATGAAAGCATGGATCCATCCTGCCTTGTATCAACGGTTCAGGGTGGTGGTGGTGGTGTAATGGTGTGGGGGATATTTTCTTGGCACACTTTGGGCCCCTTAGTACCAATTGAGCATCGTGTCAACGCCACAGCCTACCTGAGTATTGTTGCTGACCATGTCCATCCCTTTATGACCACAGTGTTCCCATCTTCTGATGGCTACTTCCAGCAGGATAACGCGCCATGTCATAAAGCTCGAATCATCTCAAACTGGTTTCTTGAACATGACAATGAGTTCACTGTACTCAAATGGCCTCAACAAGTCACCAGATCTCAATCCAATAGAGCACCTTTGGGATGTGGTGGACCGGGAGATTCGCATCATGGATGTGCAGCCGACAAATCTGCAGCAACTGCGTGATGCTATCATGTCAATATGGACCAAACTCTCTGAGGAATGTTTCCAGTACCTTGTTGAATCTATGCCACGAAGGATTAAGGCAGTTCTGAAGGAAAAAGGGGGTCCAACCCGGTACTAGCAAGGTGTACCTAATAAAGTGGCCAGTGAGTGTATATATATATATTTTTAAGCTTTTTATTTTGAACAACATTTCAAGTTTGATATGCAAACATATGGGGCAGACATCATGAGGCGTTATTTTGGAGACATGTAGACGAGTACAGTTCATTATGCAGGGATTTCAGCATTGTTGCATTATATAAGAGGGAGAGAGGAAAAAAATAATCAATATCCGTTTCCTATGAGTAACAATCCCATTTCCTCCAGTATTTTCCCCCCTTGTCTTTCTGTAGACAAAGGGTGGAAGTCATCTTTTCCATGGAGCATATATACTAATTGACAATGATTTGATATATTATTAAGGACCTCGGGGTAGCGGCTGCCTGACCTAGTCAAGAGTGACTGGTGAAAGGATGTGAACCATGGGTTTGTTTGTGCTTGCCTGGGCAGAGGCAGGTGGCTGTGGCATACTCCTTTTGGAGGAAACAGATACAACGAGGACCTCACTGTGAATACACATGAGAGCAGAGAGATGGACGGATTAGAGAAAGAGCAGGAGCGTCATTTTATTTAATGCCGGCCTCGTTCAAGTACCAAGCACACCATTAAGTTAGTGCCATTTGTGTGTGTGTGTGTGTGTGTGTGTGTGTGTGTGTGAGTGAGGACGACCGAAAAACTGCACTCAGCGTAAAAGGGCTCTATTTAAATAAAGCTCTATTTAATAGAGAAAAAGACTTAAGTTGATACATTGGAACAAAAGCGCTCATCAGCATTTAACCTTCTGCCAATGACAGAGTGATAAGGGTGGATGAGACTGTTGGATCTGTCTGTAGCCCCACACAGAGAGACTATTGATTTCGTGATTAGGCTGTCTGTCTTGGGTTCCCATTAAGTCTGTCAATGATATTGATGGTACAATACCATGAATGGATAGTGAATATGTGCTGAATGACAATACATGCACTACAATGGCTCACATCAATCCTGCGTATCAGAAAAAAAGCAAGCTTTATGTACCTTCTGTGCTAATCGATTGTTCCCTTTGGGTTGATGCAAACCTGTAGCTCTGTGTGTCCGTATTGTTGTTTTCCCACAGTATAAATATGTATATATATATGTTTTACAACCATTTTACATCATTCTGTATAAGCTATCCATCTAATGAGACTTTTCCAAAATCTCTTCGATATCTTCTTCTAAACTGCTAAGTAATGTTTGTTTTTGTTTGTTTTTTTTTTGCCTTCATCTATCATTACCACACCATACGTATACACCCCTAGTGGTGTGTGTGTTACATTGCATTTCTGTCTGATGCCGAGTTGACATTTTATCATTGTCAAGAAAAAGGCTCTCCTCCCCTGGGACAGGAGGATGGATGAATGGAGAGATACTACACTGAGAGAATGAAAAACGAAATAGGCAGAGACTGACACACAGGCGAGACAAATGACGAGTAAGCCTCCTTCTCCCCCTCTTCCTTGTGATGTAAATACTCTGTGGGTTTTGTTGTTTTGGTTTTTTTTTGTGTTATTCCTTTAAAAACTCTGAGTGTTTGTTGCTTAGCCTCCCTGGACCATACTCGTACAGCCCTGACATTCAAGATCAACTTTTCTTCTCTATATATCTTTATCTATCTGTCCGTCTTCTCCTTCCCATTTTATTGACCTGCCCTACTCGGCCCACGCTTCCATCTCTCTATTGTGCTTTTTCTCTGCCCCCCTCCCCCCATCTATCGCTCTCTTTCGTTCCTCTTCCTTTCACTGCTGTTTTATACTGCTGCATCACCAGAAAAGAAAGACGACAACGACTTTGCAGGAGAGCCAGAAGTGAGGAGACGCTTGACCATGTCTGTAGATATCACTTCTTTGCTGGGCCCCACGCACGTTCCCTCTTTCCTGAGCCGCGGGGTCACGTGACCGCTGTGCCCAGACGTGACACGCTGCGGCAGAGCCCCCCCCCCCCGCTGTGTGACTCTGGTCCTCAACTATCTATCTGTATTTATTGATGTATGTTCTTATGAATTCCAGTCCTGTCATTGTATTATATTCTTTACGAGACAAACGATCATTAAAACAAACAAAACAAACACGTTTGAATGGATCCGTTATCTGGCTCTGCTGGGGTGTTTATTCGTCTTTCATTTGTGTTTGTAATGTGTTTAATATTACCAGGGGTTGTTAAGAGAGTGGAAACAGGACCATAACGTGTTTGAAAATATCCAATATAGGCGTCTGGGTGGCGTGGCGGTCTATTCCGTTGCCTACCAACACGGGGATCGCTGGTTCGAATCCCCATGTTACCTCCGGCTTGGTCGGGCGTCCCTAGAGACACAATTGGCCACCTCTGGGGGTGGGAAGCCGGATGTGGGTATGTGTCCTGGTCGCTACACTGGCGCCTCCTCTGGTCAGTCGGGGCGCCTGTTCGGGGGGGAGGGGGAACTGGGAGGGGATAGCGTGATCCTCCCACGCGCTATGTCCCCCCTGGCGAAACTCCTCACTGTCAGGTGAAAAGAAGCGGCTGGCGACTCCACGTGGATCAGAGGAAACGTGGTGGTCTGCAGCCCTCCCCAGATCGGCAGAGGTGGTGGAGCAGCGACAGAGACGGCTCAGAAGAGTGGGGTAATTGGCCAAGTACAATTAGGAGAAAAACGAGAGGGGGGGGGGTTATTTTACAAGGGGTTGTTGAGAGTGGAAACAGGATCATAACGTGTTTGAAAATATCCAGGATGGACTTGTGGCATTAAAAAAAAACTATTGAACAACGTTCACAATAATCCCCTTTGCTTAACATTTCGTTTTCGGGCAAAACCATGTCTGCTGGTCTCTAAGTACCGCCGAGACAGTTTTCTCTGTCTCCTCTCATATTGCAGCTTTTCTGCTCTCTCAGTGCGGAGAAAGGCAAGGAGGACTGCCCACTCTGCAGCAGACACAAATGAAGGTAGATAGACGGATGGATACAGGCAGATTCATTAATTAATAAAAAGATGGATACAAACAGATTATTTGGACAGACAGACAGACAGATAGCTAGATAGACAGACAATTTGTAATCTAAGGTGTGATGAAAGTGCACCTTACCTGCCTGATCCAGCCAGGAGCACCAGCTGCTAACCTTTAGTTACTGGATTCAGAATAGTCATTACTTTGTAAAAGGTGCAGTAAATTTGGCGGTGGATTTTGTTTTGTTTCCATGTGCACACAACAGCCCTTTTGTCAGCAGCTCTCCAAGTGCAGTTCACAGAGCTGCTGTCTCATCTGGTCCTGCATAACAACGTCTCACTCAGTATATTTGCTGGATGGAGATATTTGCTTAATGGACGTCAGCATTTGCAGATAATACGGGAACACTGACGCAAAGTTATGGGCTGCCCGCCACCATGGGGCACGATGTCAGGATCGTAACTTTGTTGTTACATGGGGGGGGGGGTTTAAAGGGGGTATTAGCATGGCTATCGCAACTCCATCAGTGTCGATATTATTACAACAGCATCCTGATGGAGGTCAGACCGCCTTACAATAGAACTCATGCTCTTTCAGCTCTCAAACATCTTTCCAATAAAATATTCAGTTTTTCTTTGTGTGTGTGTGTGTGTGTGTGTGTGTGTGTGTGTGTGTGTGTGTGTGTGTATACGCCCTACCACTTAAAAAAAACAAACTGATACTGAAGAAGTACATGATGATCCATACATTTTTTTTATCTACATGATGAAGAAAAACCCAAGGAAAGCACCCCAAGATACCACACCATGCAAGTTGTTTTTTTATACAGAATACAATAATGAACTGGTTTCCATCCATCCATTATCCAAACCGCTTATCCTGCTCTCAGGGTCGTGGGGGTGCTGGAGCCTATCCCAGCAGTCACTGGGCAGCAGGCGGGGAGACACCCTGGACAGGCCGCCCGGCCATCACAGGGCCCACACACACACACACCTAGGGACAATGTAGTACGGCCGATTCGCCTGACCTACATGTCTGTGTCTACATGACTGTGGGAGGAAACATGTTGCATGTTCTCCAAACCCCTCAGTGTTCCCCAAACCCACTGACAGCCCCCTCCCTCCCCCCCACTTCCGCTGTCGTCACAGCCAAAACAGAAGATACATGGGTGTGCTCTGCACCTGGACTAATAAAAAACAGATGGGACTTGTGATCCACCACTGGGCCACCCACCCCCCAGCACTCAGGCACAACAGGGAGTGAACGAGGGCAAGCCGAAAGTGGTGAGTGAGGGAGAAACAGGCACCTGACCAACCGCAGAACTCCACCAACCCAGACTTCCCCACAGCTGAAGGGAGGCGCATCGCCGGCAACATGAACTGGTTTATCCCAAGTTATTTACTGTATACTTTATTCTTCTCATGGTTCACCAAAGTACAAAATAACAAATGCAAACTTGCTGGTTTTCTTTCCATGTTTCATTTCTAAGTCGGCACTCTGTGAGAGACTCAGTATTGTTGTTAATTATCGATTTTTCCGGCCCTGAATATACGACGGAAGATGATTCCGGGCCTGTCTGACCTCACCGCGGTGGAGAGATGTGCTTTTAAATCTCCCTGGATTAGCCAAAATGCGTTTCCACTGTAGACGTATACATAAAGCTCGACAAAAAACAGGGCTTGTTTAAGGTTCGTTTGTTTGTTTTTTTCATTTAGATTCCCGAGTTTTCCACCGCAAAGGTCGGCCAGGGCACGTCCTTCAGTGGGGCTCTTGAGGAAGAAGGGCTGGAGGGAGGAGGAGGCGGAGAGAGAGAGGGGGGAGGGATGAGACCGAAATGTGTAATGGAGAACGAGTAAGGGAGAAGGGCAACAAAGGGAAGAAGGGGGGGGGGGGTAATGAATGAAAGTGGTTGTGTTGAGTTCATGAATAGAGCCTGTGTTGTGTGTGCCCTGTGACCTTCAGATCAACTGGGATTCCTCTGATGAGGTGAGTGAACCTGCTGATGAACACAGGGGGCTTCTTAACACCAAAGTTAACATGGCATGAGAAGGCAATGCTAACATGCTCTCTCTCACACACACATACATAACATATTGTACATTTCCTTTTCTATAAGTATATTCCTCTTCTCCCACAGTCCTCCAGTCTCGCTGACATCAACCCTAACCCTACTGGGGTCAAACCCCCGGGAATCGCTGCAGCCTCATTCCGCTTTGCAGCGACAATCACCCATCCATCCATTATCCAAGCTGCTTATCCTAACTGGGGTTGTGGGATGCCGGAGCCTATCCCAGCAGTCATTGGGCAGCAGGTGGAGAGACACCCTGTACAGGCCACCAGGCCATCAGGGTCCACACACACACACACACACCTAGGGACAATGTAGTATGGCCGATTCACCTGACCTACGTCTTTGGACTGTGGCAGGAAACCGGAGCACCCGCGGAGGAAACCCACGTAGACACGGGGAGAACATGCAAACTCCACACAGAGGACGACCCGGGACGATGCCCCCAAGGTCGGACTCAAACCCCGGGACCTTCTTGCTGTGAGGCAACCACGCTAAACACTGGGCCACCGTGCCGCCGCATTGACGATCAATCGCACAAAACACATCACGATGCTTAATTTATTCCAGCTCTTACGTTGTCCTGAACCTCTGCTCCGACTGGGTGAGTGATGCTCAGCTCGGCGAGCTCCAAGGGCGGTGTTCATTATGGCCGCTTACCAGGGAATATTTCTCTTAAAACGCACTGCAGAAAATGACCTTCAGCTCTCCTCTGTGGCTGCGCTGCTGTAGCCGCGGTGGATTTGTTACGGCACTTCAAACAGTCAAAGGCATGACGCATCAAGAAGCCTTGTGGGGGGGGGGGCAACTTTCTGAAATGTGCTTGTGCGCCCTGACTGGAATGTCATGAAGCCTCGGTGCTGCTTAGTTCCATGTGTCCTGTCATGATTTTCTGTGCGTGTGCGTGTGCGTGTAGACTAAGAGTGTAATTCCATGTCTCCAAATCTTTCTCATAATGATCTCTGCAGAAAGAAAAAGGTTCAGGAAAAGCGATTCCTACTATATATCTGTCATGGTGCCGATCCCCAGCATATAACGGCGCATGGTGTTCAGTGGCGAAACGAGATCGGTGAAACGCTTGCCCATTCATAACCTTGCTCTTGTTTTAAGAGTCGGGCTCATCTGGCAGCCATGACCAATCGATGCTGATCTCTGACACCATCCCGCTTTATCTCCTGACAATTCCGCTAAAGTTCAGAAAGATTATGTAAACCAACAAGGGGGTTTAGTGTAATCTTTGCGATGCTCTTAGACCTGACAGTTGCTTCCTCAAACAACCTCACACCCTCATCCCTTTTTTTCCCACTTTTCACTCCCTCTTTTTTTTTCCAGCAATCGTTCTGCCTGCCTTTATCTGTGACACCGACATATTTGCTTTCAGGCAAAACATACTCATTTCCTCTCTCTCTCTCTCTTCCTCTCTACACACACACACACACACACACACACACACACACACACACACACACACACACACACACACGCACACACACACACCCGTGCACCAAGTGGCTTATACAAATCAAAACAGAATAATATGCATCTTAAGCCCATTTATCTTCCTTATCTTCCTACCAGCCAGGCTGCCCTGAATCTGCATTCACTCCCTTTCTAATGACGCTACTGCAGATGGCAAAGCATCAGCCCACTAATAGCTTCTCTTAGAGCCGCGTACGCGCGCGCGCGCGCGCGCGTACGCGTGCATCTGAGCCGAGATGCAAAGCCGGCAAAATATCACCCTGTGCCAGGTCTTTCATACCGTGTCGCCTTCACAATTCTGCTTCACCAGCTGTGTGTACGCTGCGCGATGCTTTGTTGTGCGACCACGACTGATGATCCGGAAATCTGGCATCATTAAGCAGCTTATAGCACATCTCTCCACAACCGGATTTTCATGCCTTAGAAGTAGAGAAGCAGAGGACGGCAGGCAGGCATGCAGGGAGTGGATGGATGAAGGCTAATTTATTTCGCTAGTCCTTTCTGGACCTCTCCTGTTTCCCGACTAGTCCGGGCGCTATGAACTGCTAGGCCACGGGGGGGTCGTAATGTGATAATCATCACAATAAACATCAGATTGGACAAACCTACTATATTATCAATTCCGGAGCATTGTAAATCACTGAAAGGGCGGCCTGCCCACACCCCCAGCATCCCAGTGGCTCATGGGGTCATAATTTCACTTTATTGTGTTTCTTGAGGATGTCATATAAAGTTGCATAAGAGAAGAAAGTGCACATCGTCTGTAGAATGTAAGTGCTGTGGGATTGAGTTTCGAGAACAAGGTGAGATGAGGTTCAGTGAATTGTGTACTTATGGAGCCGTTTAATTGCTTTTATTTCCCAGTAGGAACACAGCACCTTTCTCTGCAGCTGACTTCTGCACTCCAGAGAAGGACCAGTTGCCCTTGACTCTCCCCGCGCTCCTAAAAACTCTGTATTTGTCTCTTTCCCCCCCCCCCCTTTTCCTCCCGTCTTCCTTGCTTCTTTCTTTCTCTCATTCAGCCCCTTTCCCTTGCCCATTTTCCCCCTTTGCCTCACCTACAGGTGCATCTCAAAAAATGAGAATATTGTGGAAAAGTTCATTATTTTCCGTAATTTAATTCAAAAAGTGAAACTTTCATATATTCTAGATTCATTCCACATAAAGTGAAATATGTCAAGCCTTTTTTGTTTTAATCTTGATGATTACGGCTTACAGCTCAGGAAAGCCAAAAATCCAGTATCTCAAAATATTAGCATATTACATAAGACCAATCAAAAAAAAGGATTTATAATACAGAAATGTCGACCTTCTGAAAAGTATTTTCATTTATGCGCTCAGTTCTTGGTCGGGGCTCCTTTTGCATGAATTACTGCATCAGTGCAGCGTGGCATGGAGGCAATCAGCCTGTGACACTGCTGAGGTGTTATGGAAGCCCAGGTTGCTTTGATAGCGGCCTTCAGCTCGTCTGTATTGTTGGGTCTGGTGTCTCTCATCTTCCTCTTGACAATACCCCATAAGCCACAGAAGGTCATTGCTGAAAGGGCTGGCTGTTCACAGAGTGCTGTATCAAAGCATATCCATGGAAAGTTGACTGGAAGAGAAAAGTGTGGTAGGAAAAGATGCACAAGCAACAGGGATGACAGCAGCCTTGAGAGGATTGTCAAGCAAGGCCGATTCAAGAACTTGGGGGAGCTTCACAAGGAGTGGACGGAGGCTGGAGTCAGTGCATCAAGAGCCACCACGCACAGATGTGCCCAGGAACTGGGCTACAAGTGTCACATTCCTTGTGTCAAGCCACTCCTGAACCAGAGACAACGTCAGAAGCGTCTTACCTGGGCTAAGGAGAAAAAGAACTGGACCGTTGGTCAGTGGTGCAAAGTCCTCTTTTCAGATGAAAGTAAATGTTGCATTTCATTTGGAAATCAAGGTCCCAGAGTCTGGAGGAAGAGTGGAGAGGCACAGAATCCAAACTGCTTGAAGTCCAGTGTGAAGTTTCCACAGTCAGTGATGATTTGGGGTGCCATGTCATCTGCTGGTGTTGTTCCACTGTGTTTCATCAAGCCCAGAGTCAACGCAACCATCTACCAGGAGAGTTTAGAGCACTTCATGCTTCCGTTTGCTGACAAGCTTTATGGAGATGCTGATTTCATTTTCCAGGAGGACTTGGCACCTGCCCACAGTGCCAAAAACTACCATGGTATTACTGTGCTTGACTGGCTAGCCAACTCGTCTTATCTGAACCCCATAGAGAATCTATGGGGTATTGTCAAGAGGAAGATGAGAGACACCAGACCCAACAATGCAGACGAGCTGAAGGACGCTATCAAAGCAACCTGGGCTTCCATAACACCTCAGCAGGGCCACAGGCTGATTGCCTCCATGCCACGCCGCATTGATGCAGTAATTCGTGCAAAAGGAGCCCCGACCAAGTATTGAGTGCATAAATGAACATACTTTTCAGAAGGTCGACATTTCTGTATTATAAATCCTTTTTTTGATTGGTCTTATGTAATATGCTAATATTTTGAGATACTGGATTTTTGATTTTCATGAGCTGTAAGCATCAAGATTAAAACAAAAAAGGCTTGACATATTTCACTTTGTGTGTAATGAATCTAGAATAAATGAAAGTTTCACTTTTTGAATTAAATTACGGAAAATAATGAACTTTTTCCACAGTATTCAAATTTTTTGAGATGCACCTGTATGTCCCTTTCACTCTCCTAGTTCTGGCCCCTCTCCCATACCCCCTCCCCCTTTCTTTTCCCTCTGTCCTTCCCAATGCTTGGTGTTTCTGGGGGGTCATTCCCCAGTCCCTAACACACACACACACACACACACACACACACACACACACACACACACACACACACACACACAGATCCCAATAGCCACAGGAAAAAAAAATGGTTTGAATTGTTTCATTAACCTCCCACTATTCTTTTCAACTCAATTTGGGATCGTCAAAGCAGTCCAGTGGGTAAAACCAGCTTGACTCTCATTCTTGATCTGCCAGTATGACGGCCTCCTCTTGCCGGCTCCCAAAGAGCCAAAGCCATGGAAAATTGGAGACTGGGCTCAGAGTAAACACGGAGCATGCTTTCATTTAGAGGCTGCGACACATAATGCACCCAGTGCCATCTCTCATCTCTTGTTCATTAGTCACAGAACACTATTAGATGGTTAACATTTTCCATTAACTTGGCTCTGCTGCCCATTTAAAAAGCCCAGTGCTCCAGGGGAAACTTCCTCACAATTTGGCCAATTACTCATCTCCGGTAACCAACTGTTTCGAATGCATAATGCAGCATCCCCGGGCTGAATTGCACACAGGGCTGCTGAGAATGCATAAGCCTTTCAGGGAGATCGTTTAGAAAGATGGAGTAATTTCCGAGGCTATTTCCCATGAGCTAATACTGCGCAGACATTGGGCCTGTGTTTGCGTATTCAATCAACACAAAGTTGAGCTCCGACATAATATTCAGCTTGTGTGAATTCCTCTTTTGATGAACTGCAGGTACAGCACTTTTCCCAGGTTATGCTGCAGTACATACATAGCTGGCAAATTAACCTCACAGAGTCATCCTTTTAAAGAGGGGTTGTAGGATTGCTCATTACTTGTAGATCTGATGAAGAACATGAATTCTCTGCTGAAACACTGGCCTTTTCAAAGATTCATGACGAAGAGAGACACCTGCATCCAGATGGGATGCACATGATAAAGCATTCATGAGTGGAAGAAAGTAAAGTGAATGTGGGGAAAGCCTGCAGACCGTGTCCACCTCAGTGGTACTCATTCAACAGTTTGAAACTCAGGGAGGCAGATTAAAAAGCTTCTGAAATAGTTGCTTTTTTGGTTCCCATTTCATCCCTGGACCATAGTTTTACTATACCCTCAAAGCCTGCCCAACACATCTGCTACACATGAGATCATGCACTGTAGAGTTCAGTCTTGGTTCATGTGACTTGTTATAAGTGATGGCTGGCGGTGATATTGGGTGGGTGGGCTAACAAATGCATTACACCCATCAATAGTTCACGCCGCAGCATCACATCCAAGATAACAAGTTACTGCAACGACACTATATACCCTCTTATATATAGCAAGTGCTCTTAAATTGCCTGATGCCAAAACACTCTGAATCTCTTTCTCACATGGACAAACGCGCACGCGAACGCACACAGACACACACACATTTCTTAATTTTGTCGGATAAATGTTTCGGATCCACAATTCCTTGTTGGATCCAAGCTGTGTCTCCTCCAAAAAGCAAGCATTGGAAAGAGAAAAGTGAATTCTTAGCTACACTTGCCGTTAGCCCGTCCTGGCCTTGTCCTCATTGAAGTCAAGTAACACAAACTTGCGATTTTGTCATTTGTCCTTTTGTGCTGTTTGGATGACGTGTCCCCAGTCTCTTCACTTCCAATTTTTCCTCCAAAGACACCGAAGAAAATGGATGATAAAGTAAATAATCCACCTCATTCACGCTAACGCACCCTCCCAGCCTGGAGCCCACTCCCTGCTGAGCTGAAGGTCTAACTCGAGCTGCATTAATCACTTACTCACCCAAAAGTTCCATGCCATAGTCAGTCACCATCCATGAATTTTACTGTCCATTTATTTATTTATGCAGTTATAGATTCTGAGATGGGACTGACTGCCCTTCGTGTCTTCTAAGTGTAGCAGGAGGGTTATTTCACTACGAAAAGTGTGTGGGTGTGTATATGTAGGTAAAAAAAACCCATCACTAATACTGTGTCTCTGTGGGGGTGTGTGCTGTGGAGGGATATCACTCTACTTCCCAGATAGCACACTTACCTGAAACTGAAAGCCTACCAGTACAAATTCAAGAACATCAGCGGCAGCTGCATTGACCATGCCTCAGGGACGATGGCACCTCGACACTTGCACATCCTCTTCAGTCTCCGCTTCATTTCACGCCTCAGGAAGTCATCTCTCAGGCCCAACACCATCTGTTCGGTCAGCATGGCCTCTGCATTTGGAACCCAGTCTGGGTTTCGGTGCTGAATCTGACTTAGTTTCTCCTGTAGGTCATATGCATAGGACCATATTGTTGCCCCTGGTGCCTGCCTCCGATTGTAAAATTCCTTCAGTCTGGTGCCAATAGCTACTTTAGCATCATACATCTTGAGAAGGATGTTGAATATGTCTTTGGCAGGTTTCTGTTTAGTGGGATGTAGCATGAACCTCACTATAGCTCTGGCTTCATCTTTCAAAATGCTGCTTCACCAGCTCTGCTTGCTCCTCTTCTGGTACGCTCATCATGCAGAAGGCAGATTTCATGGAGACTACCCATTCCTATATACCCACATCGCCAGGCTTTTTGGAGCACCCGCCAAACTCTGGTAGCTTGCGCTCTCGTGGGATGTATACTGCTGCTGGGGTCTTCAATGCTGTAGACCAGGGGTGGCTAACCATGTGCCATGGAGAGCCAGGTGATTTTACTGATTAGCAACCTTTCAACCAAAGAGGAAGATTGTATTAGTGAAACCACCTGGTGTGGAGTCGGGTTGGAATGAAAACCTGCATACACATGGCTCCCCATTGCACATGGTAGCCACCGCTACTGTAGACTGCTGCTCAGTGACTAGATTTGCTAGAGCCAGCGCCTCCCTCTACTCTTCTCTGGACTGCTGGGATACACCAGCCTGTTCTGACAGCCTTCTCTGAAGCTCGGCAAAATCCTTCTTAAATTGTTCCAGCTCTGTCATCTTGGTCTGACCCAGCTCCAGAGTGAGCTACACAACCAAATAAAATCAAAATGTGTAATGTATGGTCCTGTTCGTGGTACCAACTGTAGCGGGAATGTTATTCTACGACTTAAAGTGTGTGGGTGTGTATATGTAGGTGAAAAAACCCCACCACTAATACTGTGTATCTGCGGCATTGGCAGCGCCAGCAGACTTTTATTGGGGGTACTCAGTCAGAGTACCCCCAAACGTAATTGCACTTGTTAAGAGTGGCTAATACACACACTGAGCAATATAAAAGTACGACAGAACAGACTCAAGCTTAAAACAGCACGCATACACACTGTATGCATGCACACAAACAAACACACACAGAGTGGGTCAGCCACAGAAACCTCATGCACCTCTGTTGGTCTAAAAACAGCGTATCACACCTCAACCCAGATCAAGAACAAAACTGTACAAACGCGATATAACTCAATGCAACTGCCATTTCTCTCCAACATCCCAAAAACTGTAACAAACCAAACGCCTAGCATAACATACATCTCCAGGTATGTAACAATGCTGCTGGCTCCCTAGTAAGCAATGAGTGCACAGCTCATAGAATAAAGAATAACTTACAGAATATAAATAGAATAATGGTAAAGCATGAGAACAACTGTTATATGGCAATACCTGGCCTAGTAATAAAGCACCATTATATGACAGTCACTCACCATTAGACGTCTTCATAGAAGAACAATGCGTCTGTTATTTTGATTGTTGGCAAAGGCATTGAGGATTTCATCAGTGTCCAAATCTTTTGTCCTCCTGTTGTTTATGGCCAATAGGGCTGGGTATCGTTCAAAATTTTTCAATACCGGTACCCATACTGATACTTTTGATTTCGATGCTGGGTCCTGAACGATACTTTTTTTTATACAAATTTTATAAAATTCATTTTAAGAAAAAGAAAATTACATAACACATTACAGTACAAATCTTGGGTTTTATTTTTCACTTCATTGCAAAACGGACAGTTGCAAGCAAATGACAAGTCAGTGTCTAATGCTCACTGCTGCATACTTAAGACCTTAACATCTTACAGAGGTTTCACTCAGCAGTTCTTCTTCAGAAAAATCAACATGTCTGCTTTCTCAGGTAACAGACAAGCCCGCTCCTGGCTGATGGTGTCCCCAGCAGTAGAAAATGTATGGTCTGAGGGTGTGGATAATGCTTGTACACAGAGATACCTGGTTGCCAAGTCTGAAAGCATTGGCAGAGTGTCCTTTGTGTTCCACCACCAGGTCACTGGACTCATGGAGGTTAGAGTAGATGGTAGACCTCTGTAGCACTGTATCTCTTCCTGAACCTTCTCTGTAGTGCTGACAATGTCCTGTGTTCTTACTTCAGTTGCCATGTCCTCTTCAGCAAATAGCTCCTCAAGGGCAGAGAGCTTTCGCTGCTTCTGCAAACAAAAAAGAAAAGGAAAAAATAAAAAATAAGACACTATCAGGGCTGATGCAAACAAGTTAATTTTCTTCTTTAAATAAAGCGGGGGGAAAAACAGGATGTCGGTATATATTTTGACCAGTGTTGCTACTGTAGCTGTATTGTCTTCATCAGATGAGTTGTGATCACGCTCACCAGCTGTCTCTTCAAGGTCCTGTTTCATCTGCTGGGCCTGGGCCATTTCACCTTTATTCTGTATTCAATAGATTATGGGGGTCATATTGATCTACAATGGAAGAGGAGTAAAAGATTACCAATAACAATAAACACCTGTTGTGAGGTCCTAGTCATCAGCAGCTCCTCTAGTCTAGTCCACACTCTATTTGCCAATTTGGTCTTGAATCTTGGGTCCAAGGCTGTGCCCTCCTCCAAGAACTGCCTGATGCTCTCATCCTCTAGGACAAAAACATAGTATAGTAGTCAGGTCTCTGAGTATACCTAATGAAAACTGAGAAATCAATAGGATTACACTACATACTTGGAATTGTTTTGAGAGGTCACCCCAGTCCTTGTCCTTGATGGTCTGTGTAAAGGAAGAGTCCTCATCAGTAAATGTGAAGTGGTGCTGCAGTTTCCCCAAGATGGGCAGAATCTGACCCAGGGTTTGACTCCTTTCAGCAGAGATGCAGGTGGTTGAAGTATATATTATCTTCATAACTCTGACACTGTTCTGCTTTTCTATAATCATCATCAGAAAGTCTCTCCAGTCTGAAAAAATTTCAACAATGTTTTATTAGCTAGAATACAGTCTTATGAGCACAATAGTTCACATTGATAATGGAATAAGATAATATTTATGTCCATCCTTCTCTACAATACCTGTCCTTCTTCATTGATTTCTTTATCCGAGGGTCCATGGACGCTGCCTGGATGGCAGGGAACTGCTCCAGGAATCGCTCCACCATTAGGAACAGGCTGTTCCACCTGTTCTTCACATCCAGGATGACAGCATGTTCTGGAAGGCCTAGAGAGAGAGCGAGAGGAAAATTGTGTGTCTCAGTTTTGGTCTATGGACATAATAACCAAGTTGTGTGTGTGTGTGGTTGTCAAACTGGATGTCCATTTGCAGTAATAGTTTACTAAACGATTTAGGCAAGGATATCCAAAGGAATTGATTCAAGTGCAACTGGACTTGGTATATATCCGTGAAGACGTTTCGCCTGTTGTTACGTATGGATGATGCTATTTTACCAGTGACCACTAGGTGGCACCTGTATTCTATATTGCTGTTGTCTGGGTTGTAACCAACAGAAGAAGAGTTCCTAGTAAAGCATGGAAATGAACAGCCGTGTGTGCGTTGTGGTCCCTGCATCGTGTGTGAAATTGTTTACACCATAGTGTTAATAGCCAGCTACATAATATAAATTGGCGACGAGATGTGGAGTAGAAACTTTTAGGCACCAAAGTAGCCGTGAAAAGGGAAGTTTTCTACTTGTTTGGACGAAGTCATCCACGCAGTTGTAGCGGAGAAGAAAGGGAAAAGGAACCATAAGGACGCATCATGGCGGGAATTATTGGCGGTATGGAACCATTTGAGGAATCCGGTGAACAATGGGCAACGTATATTGAGCGTTTTGAGAATTATATCCTGGCTAATGAGATCAGGGATGCTAAGAAGGTGCCGGTTCTATTGAGTGTGATAGGGCCAAAGACCTACGGATTATTGCGCAGTCTGATTGCTCCAGATAAGCCTGGGGAGAAGACGTATGATGACATTGTAAAGGTGTTGAAAAGACATTTCGCCCCCAAACCGATAGTGATAGCAGAGAGACTCCGTTTCCACAAGAGGAATCAGGAGGACGGTGAGTCGGTGGCTCAGTATGTTGCTGTGCTTAAAGGACTTTCCGAGCATTGTGAGTTTGGTGGCTACTTAGAGGATGCACTACGGGACAGGTTTGTTTGTGGACTGAAAAGTGAAACGGTTCAGAAGCGCCTGTTGACCGAGGACAATTTGACCTTTCAGAAAGCGGTTACTTATGCAGTTTCAGCAGAAACAGTGGCGCGTGACGCACAACAGTTGAGCGGCTCGTTAAAGGTAAATGCCGTTCCCTCTCAAACATCCCATGCCAAATGCAGGTGGTGTGGAAAGACAAATCATAGTGATGATAACTGTTGGTATAAAGATAGAGACTGCCATCAATGCGGCAGGAAAGGCCACATTAGTCGCATGTGTAAAAGTAAACCCAAGAATGACTATGGCAGAGAGAGGAAATACAGAGAAGGGAAACCGGAGTTTAAAGGCAAAAGCAACACATCCAAACACAGTGGGAGAGACCAGGAGAAGAAAGTGCATTGTGTGGAGGCCAGTGACAATGAAAGTACAAGTGAAGGGACTAAATCTGACAATGATATCAAATTGCCATGTTATGCACTGTTTCGTAAGGGTAAATATTCACGTATATCTGTGTTACCTGAAATAAATGGTAAGAAAATTGAAATGGAATTAGACACAGGGGCTGCTGTATCTTCAATTTCATGGGAACAGTATAAAAGTACAATGAAAAAGGTGCCATTGCAGCCTACTGATGTAGTCCTTAGGACGTATACAGGTGAACCTTTGTTACCAGAAGGGGTTATTAATGTGAAAGTAAACCTGAATAAGCAAACAGCTGAGTTACCATTGTATGTTGTAAAAGTGAATGCAGCTCCACTATTTGGTAGAGAGTAGCTGAGAGCTATTAAGCTTAACTGGAAAGACTTAAAAACTGTGTATGGTGTACAACTTGAAAAGAAAGACAGTTTGGTGCTGTACTAAAGCGGCATTCTGCTGTGTTCTCGGATGGGTTGGGTTCAATGAAAGACATTAAGGCGAGAGTGACTCTTAAACCTGATAGTATACCCAAATTCTGCCCACCACGTAATGTGCCCTATGCTCTGAGATCCAAAGTAGAGGCTGAACTGACCCGCCTCACTGACCTTGGCGTGATCTCACCAGTGGAGCATAGTGACTGGGCCACACCCGTAGTTCCTGTCAACAAGAAGGATGGCACGGTGAGACTTTGTGGTGATTTCAAAGTCACCCTCAACCAAGCACTCTGTGTGGACAAGTATCCTATTCCACGCATTAAGGATCTCTTTGCATCGCTAGCTGGAGGTCAACGCTTCAGTAAACTTGACTTGTCAAACGCATACCTACAGATGGAAGTAGTGGAGGAGTCGAGGAAGCTACTGACTATTTCCACACAAAAAGGACTTTTCTGCTACAACCACTTGCCCTTCGGTATTGCGTCGGCACCAGCGTTGTTCCAGAAGGCTATGGATCAAGTGCTCGTTGGATTGCCATTCACGCACTGTTATCTCGATGACATTCTGGTTAGTGGGCCAGATGAAGAGACCCACCTGAAAGCCCTGGACGACGTTCTCACGAGACTGGAGGAGTATGGTCTCCATGTCAAAAAGGATAAGTGCATGTTTTTCCAGGAGTCAGTAGAGTATCTAGGTCATATCATCGATGCTGCCGGGCTCCACAAGTTGCCAGAGAAGGAACGCGCTGTTGTGGAGGCACCAGCACCCACCAACGTTAGCCAACTACGCTCGCTCCTCGGAATGATAAACTACTATGGACGTTTCATCCCGGACCTGGCAACCATCCTGCAACCACTGAACGCACTGCTGCACAAAGGGAAGAAATGGCAGTGGACTACAGCTTGTGAGGCAGCGTTCCGAAAAGTGAAAGAGCTCATGGTATCTCAGAAGGTGCTAACCCACTACAACCCTGAGCTGCCCCTCCGTCTAGCCTGTGACGCTTCACCCTATGGGGTAGCGGCTGTACTCTCTCACGTCATGCCTGATGGTGTAGAGAAACCTATCGCTTATGCGTCAAGAACACTCAGCAAAGCAGAGCAGAACTACGCCCAGATTGAGCGAGAGGCGCTGGGGATAGTCTTTGGCATACGTAAGTTTCACCAGTATCTCTATGGTAACAAGTTCACTCTACTCACAGACCATCGCCCGCTGACCTCCATTCTCAGTCCAGTGAGGAGTACGCCGTCGATGGCCGCAGCCCGCATGCAGCGCTGGGCGCTCCTCTTGTTAGCGCATGATTACACTATAGAGTATCGTAAGGCTTCAGCACATACTAATGCAGATGGACTGTCAAGGTTGCCACTTCCGGACACTCACGATGACAAAATAGACACCGTAGATGTGTTTTACATGTCACAGTTAGACACACTACCAATCAGTACCACTGATATCCGAAACAACACTAGATCTGACCCTACACTGTCTCGCGTACTAGAGATGGTCACTACTGGACATTTTCCAAACACGAAAAACACAGATACTGAACTGTCTGTTTTCCCGGCTCGTAAAAATGACCTCACAATCCAACAGGGATGCCTCATGTGGGGCACACGAGTGGTAGTGCCACCCAAGCTACGGCCCCGGGTGCTCAACGAGCTACATACAGCACACCCAGGGGTAGTGAAGATGAAAAGCTTGGCACGGTCGTATGTCTGGTGGCCAGGTATTGACTCTCAGATCGAGCTCCAGGCCAAATCCTGCCACTCATGCCAGCGTAATCAGAGAGAACCGAGTCTTGCCCCTCTACATCCATGGATGTGGCCTTCCAGTCCTTGGGAAAGGATTCACGTGGACTTTGCTGGTCCATTTGAAGGACACATGTATCTTGTGGTAGTAGATGTTCATTCTAAATGGCCCGAGGTGCAAATCATGGATAGCACCACAGCAAGCAAGACCATCACAGTACTGAGGGGCCTTTTCAGTCGCCACGGCCTTCCTCACATTCTCGTAAGCGACAATGGACCCCAGTTCTGTTCTGAGGAATTCACCACATTCCTGAAAGCCAATGGAGTCAAGCACATTCGCTCAGCGCCGTATCACCCTGCTACGAACAGCCTGGCCGAGCGCTTTGTACAGACTTTCAAACACGCCCTCAAATCCTCCAGGGGCGCCGCACCAGTGCAACAGCGGCTCGACACATTCCTGTTGACGTATCGCAACACCCCGCACGCCACGACAAAGGAACCGCTGGCTATGCTGTTCACAAGGCGCATGCTACGCACGCGACTGGACTTTCTCAAACCCAGTGTGGCTGGGGTTGTTCATCGCTCTCAAGACTCACAGCAGCAACACCGTCAACAACACTCCAAGGCCAGACACTTTGCAGTCGGTGAGTCTGTCCTTGTTCGTGATTACCGGAAGGGGGAGGAAAAGTGGACACAAGGAGTTATAATGAATCAAACGGGACCAGTGTCATACGAGGTCAAGGTGGGAGCACAGGGAGTGTGGAAACGCCATGTGGATCAGATGTTGACTCGAACAGAGCAGGCACACGCGGACGCTGCCAGCTCTGCAGTCCACCTTCCTACCAGCTTCCCTATGTCACCTCAACGTAGTGCTGGTGGTACTACACGTCACCTCGGTACCCCTGCATCTCACACTGATGAGAACACTCTTCCAGTTCCAGTGGCTATCAAGCCCACGGAGACACCTCACTCCAGTGAACCATCTGGTGCTGGACCTACTAAGACAGCGGAGACTGTTAGACACTCGCGCTATCCGGTGAGACATACTAAACCACCTGCACGTTACTCTGCTGAGTAAACACATTGATAATGTGGTAAAGAGACTGAGACTTTTGAGTATAAAAATATTGGGAAACAAATACGGGGTCTGAATGTATACCGGAAAATAACATTGTTTTGAATGTACTTTTGGGAAGTAACATTACGCCTTTGTCACTTAATCTTTGTTCCGGGAAATGATTTTTGCATTGTTGATGTACAACATATTTTAGTTGGGAGGAGATGTTATGTATGGATGAGGCTATTCTACCAGTGACCACTAGGTGGCACCTATATTCTATATTGCTGTTGTCTGGGTTGTAACCAACAGAAGAAGAGTTCCTAGTAAAGCATGGGAATTAAATTGTTTACACCATAGTGTTATTAGCCAGCTACATAATACCTGTCATCCAAGAGGCTTCACCAGTTCGTGCCTTTCTGACTAGACCAAGCTAGTCTGACTGGCTGGTGATGAAACTCAGATAATTATCCTCTTTGGAGTCGTTATCAGAGCTATAGATGTCCATGGCTCTTTGTGTCCCGATGTTTAGCAACGCCCGTCGCTATCAGAGGTATTGGTGTGCGTGGCTCTTTTGTGTTCTGATGTTTTGTGCGTGGCACAAAAGAACCACGCACATCAATACCTAGTTGCCAAAAAAATAGACATTTTTTTCAAAAGGATGTCGATAACGAAGCTCAAGGAAAAACAGAATCAATTCAGCAGTCTGAAGTTCAAACAGCCAGCACCACCAACAGTCCAGCAAACCCCCTCCGCGATTGCTAACGTTAGCACAGGGGTGGTGGTGGTGGCGGTGGGAAACTCACAGTTCACAGTATGGACAGAAGAGATATGGGCCAAAAAGAAGGAGGCATACCCCTGGATTGACTGTAAGGATGGGAAACCAAATCAAAGGGTTTCCGTATGGGGGATGAATGGCGTCACTACACTGTGATGCACAGCGGGAAGGATAGGAGTGCAATTTTGACTTCGCTGAGAAAAAAAGATTATTAAACATAAACAGTCCAACAGCCACATTGCTGATGAATGTATACATGAGAATGCCAAAAAACAGACCCCGGAGAAAGCGTGTGATCATATGAATGCATCGCACCTGAAGGCTACATCATGTGCCGTATTCCGTTCTGTTTACTATTTAGCATGTAACAACAGGCCATTTTCTGATAATTATGGATTACTGGAGTTAAAAATTACAAAAATGGGAGTGGCACCAGTTTACACTCCAGATACAGCGCAGCACAGATTACAGATGTGATGAGAACTACAGTGCCCAGCATGCTGTGTACGTAAGAGGAGGGGCACGCAATGATACGTTTTAGCGCGGTTCTGTACTGGGGCATGCTGGGGATTGTCCGGGTCGGGGACTGGAAGCGGATGGCAGAATAAAGCACGTTATTAATCGCGACTCCCTTGCCTGTCGTTTATGCACATGACATGGTATCAGAAGATCTTCGAATCCACCTACCTCAATAATCGGGAACGGAGTTGGTCCGGTGAGACGAGGAATGGCAAAATTTAATCCCCCCGAGGCATTTGATTTCACGCAACCGGCGGCATGGCCGATTTGGATTCAGAGGTTTTCCCGGTTTCGACTAGCAACCAAGCTAAATGCGGAGGACGGTGAGATCCAAGTCAATTCCTTGATATACGCAATGGGGAAAGATGCAGAAGCTATTTTTAATTCGTTTACGTTCGAAGAGGCTTCTCACGCTAACGATTATGACAGGGTGGTCAGTAAGTTCAACGAGCATTTCGTACCACGGAGAACGAACGTGCATGTTTTCACCAGCGCTCGCAGAGAGCTGGAGAGACTGTCGAGGCCTTGGTGAGGAGTTTATATGAGTTGGCAGAACACTGCGAGTTCGGGGCATTAAAGGAAGTGCACATTCGTGATAGAGTTGTGATCGGAGTTGCTGACCGAGACGTGTCACAGAAGTTGCAGATGGAAGATGAGCTCACGCTAGGAAAAGCGGTGCAAATGGCCCGTCAGTTCGAACTGGTTAAACAGCAAAATGCGGAAGGAATTACAGCTGAACTGAATGCAGTTAGCAAAGCACAGGGCGCCAATACCAACCGCGGCCGCAGTAACGCTAGCAACCACTAGATAAGGGCAACGGAAACGCACAGCGGCCCAAAACAGCCTGCCCCCGATGTAATCGCGTGCACGGGCAGCAGCAGGAATGCCCTGCACGCAACAGGCGTTGCAGGAAATGCGACACGCTGGGACATTTTGCTGCCGTATGCAAAACCAGAGACGTGAGGGAGGTCGTCTACCAGGGTGATGCGTATGAGGGCGAAGCGGAAAGTGAAAGCCGCCCCTACTTCCTCGGTTGCATAGAGGGGATGGATTTTGAGAAAAAGTGGCAAGTGGAGTTACCGATCTGCGGCAAGTTGGTTAGTTTTAAAATCGATGCGGGGGCGGACATCACTACCATGTCACAGACTGCATATACTAGGTCACTGCCTGAACGGCCACAGCTGGTTAAAACATCAATCGACCTGAGAAGCCCAGGGGGAGCACTGCAGTGTGCGGGGAAATTTGTGGCGTGCACGGAGAGACGGGGGAAGATGCACAAAATTGGGATTTTTGTGATAAAAGGGCCAAATGCCAACAATCTATTGAGTCGCAGAGCTGCATGTGAAATGGGCCTAGTTTTTAGAACAGATCAGGTTAGCGAAGATGTTTTCGGGGACTTTGGATTGCTTAATTGTTAACCTGTCATGATTGAGCTTAAGCCCAATATACAGCCTTATGCCCTCAGCACGCCACGCAGGGTCCCTTTCCCTCTCATGCCAAAGGTGGACGACGAACTGCAACGCATGCAGTCCTTGGGGATCATCACAGAAGTGACCGAGCCCACAGAGTTGTGCGCACCCATGATGCCCGTAGTCAAAAAGAACGGCAAGATACGGATCTGTGTGGACCTAAAGCGGTTAAACCAGGCTGTTAAGCACGAGCGGTTTATGCTTCCCACGCTGGAGGACATTATGCCCAAGTTAGCAGGGGCAGGGGTTTTTACAACGCTAGACGCATCGTCTGGCTTCTGGCAAATTCCGCTAGATCCCAGCTGTGAAAAACTAACCACTTTCATTACTCCCAGAGGCCGGTTCTGTTTCCAGCGGCTCCCATTCGGCATCACATCGGCAACGGAGATCTTCCAGAGGGAAATGTGCATTCTGCTGAGAGACCACAAGGGCACGGTCATCGTCATGGATGACATACTTGTGTACGGCAAGGACCAGGACGAGCACGATAGAAACTTGGAGGCGGTACTGCAGACAATCAAAACATCGGGGCTGAAGCTCAACCGGGAGAAATGCCGTTTCAGCAGGAGTGAGTTGCAATATTTCGGGCACATCATCAGCAAAGACGGCATCAAACCAGATCCAGGCAAGGTGAAGGCCATCTCAGACATGCAGAGCCCCGAGATTGTCCCTCAGGTGAGACAGTGGCTGGTTATGGTAAATTATCTGGGGAGGTTTCTACCCGAACTGTCATCAGTGCTACACTCGGTGAGTGAGCTGCTGAAGAAAGACGCAGAGTGGCAGTGGGGGGAGCCCCAACAGCAAGCCTTCACCAAGGTAAAAGCAATGTTGTCTTCCACTCCTGCCCTGGCATACTATGATGTAGCAAGGCCCACCATTGTGAGCGCGGACGCTAGTAGTTATGGGCTGGGGGCAGCACTGTTGCAGGTTCAGGGGGACAAAGTTCAGCCTGTTGCCTTCTGCTCCAGAACTCTCACAGATGCAGAGAAGAGATACTCTCAGTTAGAAAGGGAATGCCTTGCAGGGGTGTGGGCCTGTGAGCGGTTTTCCCGTTATCTGTTAGGCTTAGCTGAGTTTAGCTTACAGACAGACCACAAGCCCCTGGCCCCCCTCATTAATGCATATGATCTGGACAAAGTGCTGCCGAGATGCCAGCGGCTTCTAATTCGTCTAATGCGTTTTAACCCCAGAGCAGTGTATGTTCCGGGTTCACAGCTGGTGGTGGCCGATGCCCTTTCCAGGAACCCACTCCAGGACGGCTGCGGGGCAGACACAGACGGGGATATGCGTGCGCATGTCGAAGCTGTGATCGAAACCAAATCAGTGTCGAGCACGAAGCTGGACATGTTAAAGCAGGCCACGTGTCAGGATGACACAATGCAGAGGGTGATCGGGTACACCAGAGAGGGATGGCCGAGGCACGTGCCCTTTTATCTGCATGGCTACCACGCTGCGAGGGCATCACTGTCCGAGGCAGACGGGCTGCTCCTGTACCAAGACAGGATTGTAATTCCCCCCGCGTATCAGAAAGACATCCTACACAGGATTCACGAAGGGCAACAAGGCCTTACAAAGTGTCGTGAAAGAGCCAGGATGTCTGTCTGGTGGCCCAGCATCGGATCGGACATTTACCGGAAAGTTACACAGTGCACGTTCTGCCAAATCAATAAGCCCTCACAGTACAAAGAGCCCCTACGTACAACACCACTGCCGCCCGGCCCATGGCACAAGATTGGGGCAGACCTTTGCGAGCAGGATGGAAAAAACTACCTGGTAGCGGTTGATTATTATTCCAGGGACATTGAGATCACCCAGCTACGGACCACCTCCAGTCTACAGGTGATTGAGCAGCTGAAAGGTATGTTCGCACGATGGGGCGTCCCTGGGGAACTCATTAGTGACAATGCCACACAGTTTACGTCAGCTGAATTTAGGCAGTTTTGTAGGAACTATGATTTCCGCCACACAACCTGCAGCCCCTACTTCCCCCAGGCAAATGGAGCTGCCGAAAGGGCCGTCGGGACGGCCAAAAGAATTTTGCGGCAGCCTGACCCTCACCTAGCGCTGATGTGCTACCGCGCCACACCAATTGCTGCCACAGGTGCGAGCCCCGTGCAGCTCATGACCGGCCGCCAGACCTGGACCAACATGCCTGTGCTGGAGAGGAAACTCCAGCCACAGCTCTTCGACCACAAGGAGGTGGAGAAGAATGACAGAAGGGCAAAAGAGGCTTATAAGTTTTTCTTCGACAGGAGACACTCTGCACGTGCCCTAACCGAACTGCACTCGGGTGAGAGGGTACGAGTCAAACTAGACGGGCAAAAGTGGTGGAACATGCCCGCAGTCGTGGTGAATCCCTCAGGGGAACCACGCTCCTACACAGTGCGTACGGAAGATGGGGCTGTCTTCAGACGGAACCGTAGGCACCTGCAATCCGTGCCTGCCCCTGCAACTGTTGCAACCCAACCAGCCAGAGACAGCAATGACTTGCAGCAGGAACAACTCAGCCCACCGGTCGCCACCTCATCGGGCACTCCCACGGAGCCGGACGTGCCAGCAAGGCCCTCTGGGTTCACCATCACCTCCAGTGGCAGAGTTATAAAACCCCCAAAGCGGTATAATGTTTAGATACTGAGTGAGCAATGGGGCTGAATAATCCCCACACTCAGTCGAAGGGCTGGGCAGTCTACCCCACCCTTCAGGTTAATTTTCGAATTTTAAAGTGCATGTCTTCGTTGTTAGCTGGTTATGCTGTTAATTAGCAAATTGCTAATATGGTATTGCTGTTGCTATGTTTTATAATCTAGCAATGTTATTGTTTCCATTGGAACATACATGTTCTTTAAAAGGAGGGAGATGTGACGAGAACTACAGTGCCCAGCATGCTGTGTACGTAAGAGGAGGGGCACGCAACTATATGTTTTAGCGCTGTTCTGTTCTGGGGCATTCGGGGGATTGTCCGGGTCGGGGACTGGAAGCAGATGGCTGAATAAAGCACGTTATTAATCGCGACTCCCTTGCCTGTCGTTTATGCACATGACAACAGACCATATAGGTTCAGAGATGCGTAAAAAAAAATCTCCCAAAGAATCCAAGCCATAGAAGGTAAAATTTCAATTCTTATAGACGAATCAACAAGCCTACTACATTTCAGGTACACCGATTGTGTACCTGAAATGTGAAACAGACAAGAGCTGTGACCCACATTTTATGTTTCTAGATTCGATTGAATTTCTGAACCAAAGAACCGACACAGTTATGGAGCATTTGTTGAAATGCCTCAGTGCACACGGCTTCGATGACACATACTTGAAGAAGCACCTGAAGTAATACTTGGGGTAGTATTGGTCGAGGATCAATGACCACACCGGGTTATAGAACTCAGGTTTAATCGTGGCTCAGTAGGCAGACGTAATAACCATACATGGTAGTGGTGTAACCATAATAACAGTCCGGGTAGTACATAACACCTAGTGTAGTTCCAGTGGATATACATGGCGTTATATCACTACATCCCCCCTGTTTAGTTTTCAATTTTTTCATTACACAGAGGTTGCCTTCTCTCTCTTTTTTTTTTAGACAACACACACAGAATTGTCCATCTCAAAAAACAAACATATTCAGAGCTCTCCTTTTGTGTGTGATTGTCTCTACTCATAGTCCTTGTAGTTAGCTGGTTTGGAAACAGCTCTTCCATATCTTGTGCGTACTGTCTTGTGTGTTTCACAGGTTTGGCTGGAAGAAGTTCCATAGTTTGGCAGGTTTTTTCTTTTCATCATCAGTGAGACCACTGGCGTTCAGTCTTTTTAATCCTTCATCTCCGATTCCACGACATATTTTCCTAGCTTGTGTAGCCGGGTGGTAAATCTGTTAAATATGTTAAATGATTTTCCACTTAAATTTAGTATAGTTTAACTGTTAATATATGTAATTGTTACACTGTCAAGCCATGTAAAATGTCATTTGATGTATTTAAATTGTGAGGCAGATTGTGAGTGTATTTTTATAGTTTTGGTTGTCATTGCATGTTTTGACCAGTAAGTGGCAGTGGCGGACTTTTATTGTAACTCCGTGCAAGTTATCCAAGTGCATCTTGGGTATTCTTTCTTTTTTTCTTGTGTGGAGCGCCTGAAGATTGCGGTGTGACGAGGCTCTGACTCCGTAGTAAGTAAGGGTAAATATCTTGTGAAATATACCTGTAATATTATTCCAAACAATATTGTATGTCGGTAATTTGACAAGATGGTTTGATTTAGACGCTACTGGAGTTGATGTTCGGTGATTTTGGGCGCGAGCCGTCGACCGCTGTTCGCCATTGCAGGCATGACACGGTAATGTTGGCGTGAATAAAGCCACACCATGCCATTGTATTTGGGTAGTAAAGGTTTTATATGCATTTTAATTCTGTTTAAAGGTAACTGACAGAGTGAGAAGTTGCGCGATCTTCAGGAAGTTCCACATGTCTTTGTTAAACCCTGTTTAACGTACACTACCGTTCAAAAGTTTGGGATCACCCAAACAATTTTGTGTTTTCCATGAAAAGTCACACTTATTCACCACCATATGTTGTGAAATGAATAGAAAATAGAGTCAAGACATTGACAAGGTTAGAAATAATGATTTGTATTTGAAATAAGATTTTTTTTACATCAAACTTTGCTTTCGTCAAAGAATCCTCCATTTGCAGCAATTACAGCATTGCAGACCTTTGGCATTCTAGCTGTTAATTTGTTGAGGTAATCTGGAGAAATTGCACCCCACGCTTCCAGAAGCAGCTCCCACAAGTTGGATTGGTTGGATGGGCACTTCTTTGAGCAGATTGAGTTTCTGGAGCATCACATTTGTGGGGTCAATTAAACGCTCAAAATGGCCAGAAAAAGAGAACTTTCATCTGAAACTCGACAGTCTATTGTTCTTAGAAATGAAGGCTATTCCATGCGAGAAATTGCTAAGAAATTGAAGATTTCCTACACCGGTGTGTACTACTCCCTTCAGAGGACAGCACAAACAGGCTCTAACAGGTACTATTTAATGAAGATGCCAGTTGGGGACCTGTGAGGCGTCTGTTTCTCAAACTAGAGACTCTAATGTACTTATCTTCTTGCTCAGTTGTGCAACGCGGCCTCCCACTTCTTTTTCTACTCTGGTTAGAGCCTGTTTGTGCTGTCCTCTGAAGGGAGTAGTACACACCGGTGTAGGAAATCTTCAATTTCTTAGCAATTTCTCGCATGGAATAGCCTTCATTTCTAAGAACAAGAATAGACTGTCGAGTTTCAGATGAAAGTTCTCTTTTTCTGGCCATTTTGAGCGTTTAATTGACCCCACAAATGTGATGCTCCAGAAACTCAATCTGCTCAAAGAAGTGCCCATCCAACCAATCCAACTTGTGGGAGCTGCTTCTGGAAGCGTGGGGTGCAATTTCTCCAGATTACCTCAACAAATTAACAGCTAGAATGCCAAAGGTCTGCAATGCTGTAATTGCTGCAAATGGAGGATTCTTTGACGAAAGCAAAGTTTGATGTAAAAAAAATCTTATTTCAAATACAAATCATTATTTCTAACCTTGTCAATGTCTTGACTCTATTTTCTATTCATTTCACAACATATGGTGGTGAATAAGTGTGACTTTTCATGGAAAACACAAAATTGTTTGGGTGATCCCAAACTTTTGAACGGTAGTGTACATAGTCCACTGCCGTATTTTGCACCGATTTTGTATTTATTATTTCCCTTTTTAAAATCTTTTCTGTTACACTTGCCACATCTGTGAACATTTATGAGCTGTTTGCTCGAAAGACACAGGAATTTATGCACTCAGTAAAACGATCTGCATTCGAAGGTTCAAACAATAAAATTAAAGCTACAAGAACCCCGGAAGTAATTGTGTCCTGTGTGGTATCTAATTCCACGGGCTACATAATTTTGGTACCAGGAGTGGGGTGTAGCTAAAACATTTTTTTTTAAATTGGCAACAGAGTGGCTTATTTTTACTTAAAAAAAAAATACGGCAGTGGTGAAGATTGCTGGTGACGTCCGTTGGTGTTGAGTCTGAAGCCATCCTGCTGTGGAGGTGGTGACCAGCGAGAGACGACGTGAGGGCCTCTAAGAGGTTCTGGTGCTTCCTGTTCCACACGACTCAGCCGTACCAGCGCAGAGGACTCCAGCGCTAACTTCAGCTACAAAGACCAAGATCCAGCAAGGCTCCAAGTTAAAGACTGTCCTTGTAGTATCCTTGAACCAGGTTTTGAACTAAATATCCTCATTTATACTGGACTGAGTAAAGATTAATATATCATTATGTCTAGTGATTCTGGTGATGAAGGGAGTTCACGTAATGATAATGGCCACACCTCAGGTGGCATAACGGGTATAGGTGAAGGTGCTACAAAAGAAATGCAGACCACCATGCTAGAGCTCGCCAGACTGCGAGATGAGCTCACCAGGTTAAATGGTGAAGCAAGGGCTCAGAGAGCAAGTGATAACAGTGCACCCACACGTTCATACATCTACGTTCCAAGAGAACGCCAGATCCAAGCATTTAGTGGGGAGTGTGGTACAGACAGGAGATCTGTAGAAGAGTTTATTGAAGAGGTTGAAAGGGTTTTAAGATACAGAGAGCAAACAACAGAAGAACAATGTGACTATATACTATCTCTATTGCATGGCCCTGCATTGGAAGAGGTGCGACTATGCATGAGGGGTCAGTCAGTGGGGCCCAGTGATTTATACTCTTACCTGAGCAATGCATTTGGGGAAAAGCGCAGTTCCACACAGCTTTTGCAGACCTTTTACAACCGTAACCAAACTGATGGAGAAGACCTCCGTGACTACTCCCATGCACTATCCCAGATTTTGAGCTCTGTAGTGAAACAGTCCACAGATGTAATACCTAATGAGAAAACTGTGCTCAGAGACCGGTTTATTGAGGGTTTAAGAGAAGCAGCACTCAGGCGTGAACTCAGGAAAATGGTTAGGGACAAACCAGAGAGCAGTCTTCTAGATGTGAGGAACGAGGCCCTCCTGTGGGAGATGGAGGACAGCAGGTCTCATCGTCCCAGGGTCATAAAGAGCAACCAAGTTACATCAGAGGTTCCGGAAACCCAGTGCTCTATTATTAAAACAAACAATGACCAAGGTATTGCATTAAATGATGTTCGGAGAGCAGTAGCCCATCAAGAAAAACAGCTAGCAGAGTTAGGCAAAACACTCGCTGATCTAGCCTTTGCTGTAGGTGACCTGAGTAAACGCAGCACTCAACAGACATTCCTAGAGCCCAAGCCACGACCTAGACCCCAGCCAAAGTTCACACCAGATGGTCAGCCTATCTGTTTCAAGTGTAGAGGCATAGGTCACATTGCAAGAAAATGCTCACAGGCCAGAGGGGGTCAAGGGGACGCAACACCTAGTTCTTATGTAGTGCAGGAAAACTCGCACCCTCAGTTGTCATGAGCCACACAACTCGAGGGGAGGAAGCTGGCTCACCAAAAGAGACTCCAGACAGAAGCAGGATCTTAGAGCGTGCAGTCGGAGAATGTAAAACTGTTGAGGTGAAACTACGGGGTGTTACAGTGTCCTGCTTACTTGACACTGGTAGCCAGGTCAGTACAATTTCTGAGAGTTTTTTCAGGGAACACCTGTCAGTGAAAGGTGAAGACATTCACCCGGCATTTGAGTGGTTAAAGATCACTGCAGCTAATGGATTAGACATACCCTATATGGGCTATGTGGAGCTTGATGTAGAAGCCATGGGTCTGACTATCCCAGAGCGAGGTTTTCTGATAGTTAAAGATTCTGAACACTCTTTCTCTGTTCCAGGTCTAATAGGGATGAACATTGTCAAAAAATGCAGAGAGCTAGTACACACTGAGTTTGACACCACACTGCAGGAGAGGTTTGACTCAAACTGGAGAGAGGCTTTTAATCATCTTCATGCAGTACATGCAACAGACAGACTCTCTTTCGCTAGGGTAGCTGGTAAGGATGTAGTCCATATACCTGCTTCATCTGCTGCTACAGTTATGGCTAGGGGACTCAGGACCGTGAGTGAGGATGGTTCTTTTTTTGTTGCTGGAGTCTGTGGGTGTCCCCGTTCCTGGAGGTTTGGTTGTTGTGCCTACTTTGGTTTCATCGGGCAATCACATTTTTCCAGTCCGAGTCATGAACATGTCTGATGAAGATATCTGGCTAGGGCCACGGACTAGGCTAGGGGTTTTGACTCAGGTAGACTGTGTGAAAAGTGATGAGCTTTGTGAGGTACAGTTCCAGAGAATCTCAGCAGACACTGAACAAGTGAGTATCAGTGAACACCCCGAAACACCGACAGATGTGCAGGAAATTCTCGGCAAGCTCAATTTTTGTGGTAGCCCAGAACAGCAAGCACAGCTGACTTTGTTACTGGAGAAGTACTCTTTTGTGTTTGCAACAGAAGATGAAGATCTAGGCCACACTGACAAAGTACAACATGAGATCCATCTGACAGATGACATACCTGTAACACAGCCATACAGACGAATCCCACCCACACAGTACAGTGAAGTCAGGGAACATATTGGCAAGCTGCTTAAAAAAGGGGTCATTCAAGAAAGCTCTAGTGCTTATGCTTCGCCCATAGTACTAGTGAGAAAGGCAGATGGTAGTCTGAGGCTATGTGTCGATTACAGGAAACTCAACTCAAAGACAAGACGTGATG
This sequence comes from Lampris incognitus, assembly GCF_029633865.1. Classification (NCBI taxonomy): domain Eukaryota; kingdom Metazoa; phylum Chordata; class Actinopteri; order Lampriformes; family Lampridae; genus Lampris; species Lampris incognitus. Next base: position 94,816,413 of record NC_079213.1, on the reverse strand, counting down.
CATTCCCGCTCCCGAGAATTGATGAGAGTTTTGATGCGCTGAGAGGGGCAAAGTTCTTTTCGACCATAGATCTGGCGAGCGGATACCACCAGGTAGCTATGCATGAGAGAGATCGGACTAAGACTGCATTTACTACACCGTTTGGTCTGTATGAGTACGTGAGAATGCCTTTTGGTGTTTGTAACGGTCCAGCTACATTTCAGAGACTTATGCAAGTTACTATGAATGATCTCATTTTTCAGATACTCCTGGTCTACCTAGATGACATCTTGGTTTTTTCAGAGACATTTGAGCAGCATTTGGAGAGACTTGAGACTGTGTTTAAGAGACTGGCAGAGACGGGCCTTAAGGTGAAGTTGCAGAAGTGTGCTTTTCTACAACAGTCAGTAAAGTTTTTGGGTCATCAGGTGTCAGCAGAAGGTATAGGAACTGACCCCTCCAAGGTCTCTGCTGTTAAGAACTGGAAGGTCCCAACCACTGCCAAAGAGCTGCAGTCGTTCTTGGGTTTCTGTAGTTACTACAGGAGATTCATTCGAGGCTTCTCACAGATTGCCGGGCCACTGCATGACCTAGTCAACAAATGTTCAGGTGTGAAAAAAACAGGGAAAGTACGTCACCAGTTTTGTAATATGTGGACACCAGAGTGTGACTCTTCCTTTGAGCAGTTAAAGGAAAAACTTACCTCTGCTCCCATTTTGGGTTTTGCCGATTTCACACAACCATTTGTAGTTGAGACAGATGCTAGTCAGCATGGATTAGGCGCTGTATTGTGTCAGCAGCAAGGTGACACCAGACGTGTCCTAGCATATGCTAGCCGCAGACTACGCCAGGCTGAGAAGAATGACCGAAATTATAGTAGCATGAAGTTGGAGTTGCTTGCCTTAAAATGGGCAGTTGCTGAAAAATTCAGGGGTTACTTGCTTGGTTCAAAGTTTGTTGTTCTGACTGATAACAATCCCCTCTGCCACCTCAAGACAGCCAGGTTAGGTGCTATAGAGCAGAGGTGGGTAGCGCAACTGTCTGTTTTTTGATTTCGAGGTTAAGTACCGTCCTGGTTGCAGTAATGCCGCCGCAGATGCTCTCTCTAGGCAGGAGTTTGCAGGGGAGCCTGAAACAGACCCTGACTCGGATTTTGACGACTGTATCACTGTGTGTAACCTGATTGAGCGAGGAACAGTTCTGGATCCTGGTCTTGTCTCTAGAGGTCTGGAGTGTTACAAAGTGAGACAGATCCGTGCTGGGGAGTCGAGGTCTGGTGAGACAGGTACTAAACAGGGCAACACCCCCACACTGCCAGGTTATACCAGAGAGGAGCTGGTAGGTTTTCAGGCCGGTGACCCCACCCTAAAAGAGTTTAGGGCATTTTGGGATCGGGGGAGGAGGCCATGTCCCAGAGAGAGAGCAGCCCTGTCTAGTCAAGTGAAAAGATTGTTGAAACAATGGAGATGCATACAACAACGAGAAGGGTTGTTGTACAGGGTTATCACAGACCCACATCATGGAGAAGTGTGGCAGTTACTCGTGCCTAGTTGTTTGAGGGACCAAGTTCTAGAAAATGTACATAACAACATGGGACATCAGGGCATAGAGCGCACTGTAAACTTGCTAAGAGGGAGGTGTTTTTGGGTAGGGCTATGCGAGGATGTGGAAAGCTGGGTTAAAAACTGCGAGCGGTGCATTTTGACCAAGATGCCTCAGCCAAAAATCCATGCTCCAGTTCAGGCATTCCTGGCCTCCCGACCTCTAGAAGTGGTGGCTGTTGATTTTACAGTGTTGGAGGCAGCTTCAGATGGCCGTGAAAATGTCCTTGTTGTGACCGATGTGTTTACAAAGTTCACACAAGCGTATGCTACCAAAGACCAGAAGGCTGACACTACAGCTAAAGTTTTGCTCAGGGGGTGGTTCATGAAATATGGGGTCCCAGAGAGACTGCACTCAGACCAAGGTCGAAATTTCGAGAGTGAAATTATAGCAGAGCTGTGCAAACTCTATGGGGTTAAAAAGACACGGACAACTCCCTACAGGCCACAGGGAAACGGTCAGTGTGAAAGATACAATCGCACACTCCATGACTTGTTAAGGACACTTCCACCAGAGAAAAAAAGGCGTTGGCCAGAGCATCTGTCTGAAGTAGTATATGCCTATAATGTCACTCCTCATTCCACCACAGGGTACTCGCCTTATTATTTGCTTTTCGGGGTACAGCCACATCTCCCAGTAGATGCTTTATTAGAGCGTGAGTGTGTGTCAGACAGGAAACAGGATTGGTTGTCTGTTCATCAGGAGAGACTCCGACAGGCACATGAGAGAGCCAGAGAGTACTCAGAGCAGAAGGCAGCTGAGAGGATCTCACTGCAAAATGAGAAGGTGTATTGTCCTCCTGTGGACATTGGTCAGTTGGTTTTCCTACGTCACAGACCCCCAGGTAGACATAAGATTCAGGACACATGGACCTCAACAGTCTACAAGGTAGTTGACATCCAGGGTACCACACACACTGTTGAACCTTTTGAGGGAGGTCCCATTAAAAGAGTTCATAGGTCAGAGTTGCGACCTTGTGCGAAACCAGTTCCCAAACCAAGAACTAGAACTAGGTTACAGACCACTACACAGCCTGTAGCTGAGGATGAGCCTGAGTCACCTGAGGCTGATTTTGTTATTGTTGAGGAAGTCATCCCTCGCCGGCTTGTGCAAGTACCTAACCTGCCTCTTGCAGCAGAAAGTGTTAGTTTACCTGTGACAGCACCCACAGATGAGAGTTACGGTGAAGGACCTGAGGAAGGTTATTCAGATATGAGAAATTGTGGCACAGAAACAGAATGTGTTAATGATGTGCATCCAAACGTTAGCGACAGTGACTTGCCCATTATTGAAAACAGGGACAGGCCCGCACTAACAGAGGATGCTGGTGGAGCAGGACGTAGAAGCTATGCACCTAAACCTGCCATTAGGAAAAGCAAGCGGGAAATGGCTGGATCTCATTCAAACCCATTTCATCTGCCAAAGTCAGCCTGTAATGCAGTCTCAGTCAGCACAGACATGGTCTCTAAGGTTTTGACAAGCCTGGGTGCTGCTCTCTTTGAAAAGGCCTTGCAGGGAGTATTTGAGTCAGTTCATGTTTCGTAGTCACCGAGGACGTTGACTATATTTGCAGGGGAGTATGTAGCCGGGTGGTAAATCTGTTAAATATGTTAAATGATTTTCCTCTTAAATTTAGTATAGTTTAACTGTTAATATATGTAATTGTTACACTGTCAAGCCATGTAAAATGTCATTTGATGTATTTAAATTGTGAGGCAGATTGTGAGTGTATTTTTATAGTTTTGGTTGTCATTGCATGTTTTGACCAGTAAGTGGCAGTGGCGGACTTTTATTGTAACTCCGTGCAAGTTATCCAAGTGCATCTTGGGTATTCTTTCTTTTTTTCTTGTGTGGAGCGCCTGAAGATTGCGGTGTGACGAGGCTCTGACTCCGTAGTAAGTAAGGGTAAATATCTTGTGAAATATACCTGTAACATTATTCCAAACAATATTGTATGTCGGTAATTTGACAAGATGGTTTGATTTAGACGCTACTGGAGTTGATGTTCGGTGATTTTGGGCGTGAGCCGTCGACTGCTGTTCGCCATTGCAGGCATGACAAGGTAATGTTGGCGTGAATAAAGCCACACCATGCCATTGTATTTGGGTAGTAAAGGTTTTATATGCATTTTAATTCTGTTTAAAGGTAACTGACAGAGTGAGAAGTTGCGCGATCTTCAGAAAGTTCCACATGTCTTTGTTAAACCCTGTTTAACGTACATAGTCCACTGCCGTATTTTGCACCGTATTTTGTATTTATTATTTCCCTTTTTAAAATCTTTTCTGTTAAACTTGCCACATCTGTGAACATTTATGAGCTGTTTGCTCGAAAGACACAGGAATGTATGCACTCAGTAAAACGATCTGCATTCGAAGGTTCAAACAATAAAATTAAAGCTACAAGAACCCCGGAAGTAATTGTGTCCTGTGTGGTATCTAATTCCACGGGCTACACTTGTTTAGCTGCGCCATTTATTTCTTCATCTTCTAAATACAGCGTCATTTTCTGTTTATACATTGAAATTGCCTCACCCAGGTCCGGGTCGGACCAATTCATCGTCGGTAGATGCGATGCCATGACGTCTCCTGTTACTAGCTAGCTAGTTAGCTTTGCGGCTAGCTCAGCTCCGGCGCACTCTTGCTTGAATGATGACAGAAATTATCCACGGACAATTTTATCAGTCCATCTTCATTCTTCATAGAGAGTACTTTACCGCTGCCACCATGAAGTAATACTTGGGGTAGTATTGGTCGAGGATCAATGACCACACCGGGTTATAGAACTCAGGTTTAATCGTGGCTCAGTAGGCAGACGTAATAACCATACATGGTAGTGGTGTAACCATAATAACAGTCCGGGTAGTACATAACACCTAGTGTAGTTCCAGTGGATATACATGGCGTTATATCACTACAGCACTTGGTTTCATTTGCAAGTTATGATACAAGCGTCGTGTTGGGGCGGAAATCTGGCGTAGCTAAACAACTGTCGAACAGTATCCTCATCTCTTGACTTGGCATTGTGTAAATCACTGACTGGAGCTCGCTGTGAATGACACTGTGTCTGACGTCAGTGGTGTTAACCATTTTCAGGCATTTATGGACAAATTATACACTGTGTACAGCAGATCACCCCAAAATCAATGAGAACTGATAGAGTGTGCTGCCGAGTTGCAACAAGTGGGAAAAATCGGCCGTGTGTTGAGCGCGACATGGGTGGCCAGTTCTTTCCACACAGTGTCTGCTGTTTGGAATAATTTTGAGTCACCGTGTGCTCATTTTAGCTTTGCGAAGACAGATGAGAAACGATCGACTTCCGATAGGAAACTGTATGACGGTCTGTTAAGGCGGCTGACTTCAGAGCAGTTCGTGTTAGATTTAGCACTCATGTATGACACACTAAACGAGCTAGCCCTGCTATCAGAATGCTTACAAACAGTGGCGCCCCCAAGGGGTGGCCACAGCCACCCTGATACTATCCCTGGCCCCCCCGCTGGCCCCCCCAGCCACGAGTCGCATATGCTTCTGATTATGCATGATATGCTTCTATCTGATATCTTACATTAGGTGCTGTTCATTTAAATCAATAATGTATATTTTTCTTAACTCTCATATTGACAGTTTTCAACTAGCCTATACAGTATACTACAACAGCATAATAGAATTCCCGAAATTCAGTCATGGCTTTTGGTTTTGGTGTGCCACCCCAAGATGTTCAGTGGCCCCATTTGGCCACCCCTATGAAAAATTTCTGGGGGCGCCACTGCTTACAAAAACGCACAGCGTCAGTAGCCTATGCATACAAATCGATCAGACGCAGCATTCGGTTCTTTGATGGACTGGGAGATTGACCAGGAATCAGGTCCTTGCAGCTAAAATGGCAATATCAGCAGGCAGGTTTGGCACAGTTGTGCCAAACTAAAAAATAGCTTCCATCAATCGTCAACAGTTTATTAAAAGTCAAAGCAATGATCTGAACCATCGAATTTCACCACTGCATCAGGGCCAGCAGCAACCTCCCAGGCCGAGTCGGAGTATGTCCATTTGATTGCACAACTGAAAGTCCTGGAACGTGACAACTGGCCACCAGCAGTCCAGCACCAGTACCCGGTTTTGGAGAGGTGGAAAGAAGTGAACTCTGTAAAAGATTCAGGCTGCCAGCTTTTAGGGCAATTAATGGATTCAGAGACCTTATCATGGGGATGCTACACATGATGAGCTCAGGCCTTTAATGTATCGCACCAAACTCATCCCAGAGTTAGGTTGGGTTAGGTTGTGTTAGTTATGAAAAAAAGAAGAAAAAAAAAGATTCGTGTCTCAATGATGACATTTTAATACTTTTTCAATATGTTGAAAATTCAAATGTGCCAGAATTTCAATGTTTTGGGATTGTCCCCAACCCAGACTTTTTAACTTCCCCTCTATAATAAAGTAATAAAAATGGTTTAATTCATTGAAACTTTCGTTTGCATTTTCTCATAATTTAAAGACATATTTCAAATTCATATGGTTTATATATGTGCAATTTGCACATCTTTTATAGTTAAATATCGCTGTCCCTCATACATCTGTCATTACCATCACACCGAACATTTTAGAGAGCATTAACGTTTCTTCCAAACAACAACAATGTGGTTGCCATGGAAATGAGAAATGCCAGAGGTGCATGATCAGTCATGGCAGAAGCATGACTTTGTCATGCCCACAAATGTAAGTAATTTGAAGATTTATATGTCCTGACCCGAGAGTATGTTTATTAGGCATCATTACCAAACAAGTTACTAATTGAGTACAGGGACGTGTGCTCATTGTAGCGGGGGGGGGCATGATTGGCAGCAATCATGGGAAAAGGGGGGTGGACTTTAAACGTATAAATCAGACTGCGTATAAAAAAATGTATACGCATTCTGATCTGATGCATTATCATAATACAAAATAGGCCTAACTCACGCAACGTTCCCAACAAATAGCCATTTCTCTATCTAACCCACCCAGCAGATGGAGTTAGTATAAAAATTCTATTAATAATGCTATAATATACCAATGTGCTACAATGCCTTTCGTTTAAAATGTGAGTACTTACCAAACAAACGTTAAATATGCCGTGGTTTAACATAGCTTGTTTGCACCCCCCCATGAGAGGTTTATTTCCAATTCCTGCGCACGCCCCTGATTGAGTATTTTAGTTCAGAAATAAGAAATTTCACTTTAATCACATATATGCATTGTACGCTAGTGTAAACTACTAATAAGACACGTTAGCCCCTGGTTAACGAGTCTGACCCTTTAGCCGAGCGATTAGTGATGTCGCCTTGTGGCACAGTGCACCTCGTATCGGATCCCGCACCGGGCAAGAAAATAACCGGTTACACTAGCTAACAAGTTAGGTTAGCAAGTCTAAAACTTAGCCAACTTTTTCTCCAAAAAGTGAAAATTGTCATTACCATCACGTGTCATTACCATCACATTTTGCTGGCCCCCTACTGCCTGGGCTTCCAAGGAGTTGCCTGGCCCGCCTGTGCAGAAGCTTCGCCGCTGGGTGAAGGTTTTTGTTCTAATCAAGCAATTACACACCTGTCTCATATAATCAAGTTCCTCGGCAAAAACTCTACTAGTTGATTAGTGGGATCAGGTGTGTAAGTGCTTGGTTGGAACAAAAACCTTCACCCACACTGGCCCTTTCTGGATAAGACTGCCCGCCCCTGGCGTCGGTCTACAATGTGCTTCATAATTATCTCACAAAGTTTTTTTTTTAATATTTTTATTGAACATTGATCATATTCATGTACAGATTCTTGAAGAAAGTTCATTATATTGTAACGTGCATGGATAACTTGGCACGCTGGCCGGTGGCTCGCGGGTCTGACCCTTTAGTCTAGTGGTTAGCGATGTCTCCTGCGGTGCAGGCGATGCGAGTTCGCTTCCCGGCCGCGGCAGTTTCTGTGATTGCGTTGTTCCCCGAATTCGCTACAATATCATCTCACAAAGTAAATTAATTACTTGCAACTGCTGCCTTTTTTGAAGATGAACTACAACTCTAGCGTGTGAGCGCTAGGCTGTCCGTGCGCTGCACTCCTCACATTTAAAAATTTTTCCTGCACACAATCAATGGAAAAGGGGCGGCTGTAAAATAATGGACGGATTTTTTTGAGCGTCACAACCCCAATGAAATTACTTGTTTCCCTATCAGAATTTGATCCATTTGGCCCGATAACATTTGGAAAGTATAGAGGGGCCTCCTGATTAAATAATTTTATCCCATTCACATTAGCAGAGGAAGGCTAACCGGAAGTTAGCCGCTAACGCTGGGTTCGGTGGGGATTGCCCAGACTCTTGGCGACTGACTCGGTGACTCGAGTAACCCGAAAACCAGACTCTCTTTAGTGAGTGACTCGTACGAACTCGAGTCAGTAAAGAATTGAGCCTCCCATCACTAACGAGTAGCGCCTCACTGTGCGTACCGTTACTCTACAGCCACTGTCATTGGTCAAAAGTCAGCGGCCTAAATGAATGAATTTAGTTCAAATCAAAGCCCTAGAAAGAGAGAGTTACGTCAACTCCGTAGACGGCAATGGGCCGATTCTTTAACAGCAATGGCGGATCATGGGAGCCCCGGATAGTTCCAAACAGTGCGCATAGAATATGTGTCACGTTGGAATATATTGTAACATGCATGGATAAGTAGACACGTTGGTCCTTGACTAACGGGTCGGAGCCTTTAGTCGACTGGTTAACGTTGTCGCGTGCGGTGCAGGAGATACGGGTTCGCGTCCCGGCTGTGGCGACGGTATCTCGAACTGCCCCCCGAATTCGCTACATTGGTGTCAGAAGTGGGATGGAGCGACCGTAAGGCCATCGGAAGCGTATGAGGCGTGAAGGAGCTGATATGCTTAAGCGCGGGGACGCGCTTCCCGAAGGAGGGGGGGGTAGTGTAACGTGCATGGATAAGAAAACACGTTGGTCCTTGACCAACGGGTCGGACGCTTTAGTCGACTGGTTAACGTTGTAAAAATCTGAAAATATTGGTTAGTAGTTACAAGAAATCACGGCTAAGCAGTTCATTTAAATGACCCACCAAGCTTCGTTTGGAACTATTCGGCGGATACATGAACCACGTGACCCTCTCGCGTTCTGACCCCTCATTGAGGCAACTCTCTCTTTCTAGGGCTCTGGTTCAAATGATCAGCAAATCAAGGGGGTGTCCCACGACGCCTGTCACTCACTCAATACTGTTGCGAATTCGGGGGAGGCAACGACAGGAACTGCCGCAGCCGGGACGCGAACCCGTATCTCCCTTATCGCGGGAGACACCGCTAACCGCTTGACTAGAGGGTCAGACCCGTTAGCCTACTCATCCATGCACGTTACAATACGAAGATGAAAGGAAGCTGATTCTGCTGTGTCTGAGCTTTAATAATAAACCTATTTAGATATATCCGCTGTTTTCTTGTTACTATTTGGTGCTGTTGTTGACCTAGGTTCCACCAAAATTCAAAACAATCTGTTCTAAGGTTGTTTTTTTTGACAATAATTTTCTCATCTATATTGTAAAAGGTAGGGGAGGTTTAGCCCTGTTAGCCCATTTGTATCAGCCATCCCTGCTTGTTATTGTAATTGAAGGCACCCAACTAAAACCGATGTCTTCCGAATTAATCTTCCCTGGGGGAATAATAAGGACTTTCTTTTTTCTATTCAGAGTCTTTCAAGCCTTTCCACTCCAGTTGTTTTCTGAAAGTCGGGGGAAAAAACTGCTAAACTTTCTTGTTAATCTTGTGAACTAGTTTCAGATTGGGAGACTTTTCGGATAGTGCCTCGTAGGGATGCTTGCTCGACAGCCATGCAGTAGCCTTGTAATCTTGCCATCCATTGGTAGCGAGAGCCATTCACAACATAACAGCGACATCAAGTTGAGGGACTTGTGCCCATTGCCTGTGCTCTCATGGAAAGGGGTCGGCCGCTTTCATTTAAGATTAACGTTTAAGCACTCAAATCTAGTCTTCACCTAAAAAAACAATTGTAGTATGTTAAGTTTCAAGTTTCACATAAGTTTTGAGCAACAGTTCCATAGCCTATGAGCCTATATAACAGCCGATGTGATGAAATTCCTACTTGCAGTTGCTCTCCACATGCGAATTAAAAAGAGGAGCCATGTACAAGGTCAATGTAAAGATATAAAGTTGAAACATAAAAAAGTTAAATATAGGAAAAGCAGATAAACTCTGTTCTAAATGTACATACTTTTATCATATTTGTACAAGTTTATGCAAATGCATAATTATGCATTGAAACAAGACATTAAAAGAGAGTTGAATTACAATGGAGCAACGGATAGGAAATGGAAATGTATTACCATATTATAGATCTGGGCTGTGCTGTACATGTAACTGATTGTGCTAAATGGCAGTGACAACAACGGTTTGCTTTGCAAGTGGTCCCAAGTGACAGTAGAGCGGTCAAAATCATTGTCTGGAAATGGAGAACAACATCTTCAGTATTACTGTCTAGTGGTCTGTGCATAGAAACTGTCTTTAAGTCTGGTGATTCGGGCTCTGATGATGCGCAACTGTTCGCGAGACAGAAGAAGGGTGTGCAGTCCATGACAGGGGTGTGTGCGGTTGTTGATGGTGTTGTAGGCCTTCAACTGCCATGGTTTGGAATAAATGATCTGCGGGTGTGAGCCCGCCGATGGATTTTACTGTCTTTACCACCCGCCATGGTGCCTTGGGGTCCTGGGCACTGCAGCTGCCATACCATAGGCCATGGTGCTCAGCACACTCTCAATTGCTGTGTACCCAAAGAAGTTGGGAGGGGTGTGTCAAGTATCCTCAGCTTTCTCAGTACAGTACAGAGGCTGATGTGCTTTGCTGATGCTGATGGAGGTGTTGTCTGTATGTGTACGCCCGTGAGTCTGATCTTCTGATTTAAACAACCAGCCCCTTTGTTTTGCTAATGAGAAACTGATTTTTTTTTTTTAGTTTGGATATATGTGTTAGTATGTATGTTCTTGAAGTTCTTGTAGTTTTTGGATATGTTTTTGTCTTTGTGTTGCACTGCTGTGGGCTGGGGAAAAGTGTTCCTGATTGATATATAAGTCATGTCACCATATTATACAAGCACTTTTAGAAATTATTGAAGGCAAGATTGAGAAAAGCAGCATCAGCAGTAATGTGGATGTTGTACCAGACCGTTGTGGTGAAGAAGGAGCTGAGCCGGAAGGCAAAGCTCTCAATTTACCAGTTAATCTTCGTTCCAATCCTCACTTATGGTCATGAGCTTTGGGTAGTGACCGAAAGGGTGAGATCACGGATACAAGCGGCTGAAATGAATTTCCTCCACAGTGTGTCTGGGCTCAGCCTTAGGGTGAGGAGCTCAGACATCCGGAGGGAGCTTGGAGTAGAGCCACTGTTCCTTCGCATCAAAAGGAGCCAGTTGAAATGGTTCAGGCATCTGATTAGGATGCCTCCTGGGCACCTTCCTTTGGCGGTTTACCAGGCATGGCCAACTGGGAGGAGACCCCGGGGTAGACCCAGAACTCGCTGGAGGGACTACATGTCCAATCCGGCCTGGATACACCTTGGGATCCCCCAGGAGAAGCTGGAGGGCGTTGCTGGGGAGAGGGACATCTGGAGTGCCTACTTAGCTTGCTGCCACCACGACCTGACCCCAGAAAAGCGGCTGAAGATGAGATGAGATGAAAATTGAGAAAAGAGAATATTTGGTTTCAAGAGTGATGGAGGCCAGTAATGATCTTGCCCACACATTTCCTAAACTTAGTCTTTGAGAACGAAAGTTGCGTGTCCAAAATGTGACATGCTGACAAAGACTGAAAATCCCATGGCTGCATATAAAGTGTTGGTGTGTGTAGGTCTTTTGTTTGTTCGGTTCCGTCGTGAAACTCCTCACTGTCGGGTGAAAAGAAGCGGCTGGCAACTCCACATGTATCTGAGAAGGCATGAGGTAGTCTGCAGCCCTCCCCAGATTCGCAGAGGGGGTGGAGCAGTGATCAGGAAGGCTCGGAAGCGTGGGGTAATTGGCCGGATACAATTGGGGAGAAAATCATAAAAGAAAGAAAAGAAACTTATCGTTGGTTTTGGTCATTACGCAACTGTATTGTTTATAAGGGTGGGGATACCTGCAGTCAGTTTAGACTGAAAAGGTCACTTAGATGAGCGATGAAACATATCTGTCAATAAACGTATCCAGATGAACTGATTCAACCTCCTTTGAAGAGAGAGAACCAAAATTTGGCTTATGTATACAAGTATAGTACTTTTACTTTGCTGATAAAAGCCTGTTTAGATTTCTCAACATACTATATTAAAAAAAATGATCACAATACTTTCAAAAATAATGTCTTCGCAGGTTTTATTCACTGTTCCACAAAGGCCCTGTTTCCACTTGATTTTTTTTACAATTGTATGAATCTCTCCCTAACCTTTAATATTATTCCCTCTCAAAATTGAGATGCAACTTGTCCAGTGGTACAGTAGTTTCACCCACAGAGATTATGTTTGCCTCGAATTCGAGTTGCTGGACAAGAGCCTGGAGGAAATCATGATGCAGGAAGGGTTCCCCTCTCTGCCCTTGACAGAGATAAGCTGCACTGTGCATCAGGTCAGCTGCATGCTGTTCTCAAGCTGCTCCATTCATACAGATGGAGCCAGAAGAATCATTTCTTGCTGCATGCTTGTTGTACCTCTGGTGCATTTTGCCTTTAACCGCAAGAGAAATTGTTTTAAAAGTTGAAATATTGCTCTCTTATCAGAATTTACAAGGAATGATTTTGTCACAAATGGGTTAAGAGACAGTGTTTTGTATTTCATTGTACTAAAAACAAAGTGAATTTGTGTCTTTTCAGTTGGCCACAGCTTTGGACCATTTGAAAGGGATTGAAGTTGTTGATGGTGACATTAACATAATGGTAGTCGACCACCTCTAGAAACCTCTGAGGGTCAAAATTATTGATTTTGGTCTAGCCTCCCATGTATCAGAGGTATTATAGGGATGTATTTTGGCACCTTTTGGTACAGGTTAGAGACTGACTGACTGCAAGGTGTTATTTTAGTGTTGATGACCGACAATTTGTTTCCCCTCCTCTAGGCTGTCAAGAGATGATGTCGGGCCTTCGTCTTACTGAAGCATCTGACATGTGGGGTCTGGGTTGTGTGGCTACTGAACTTTTCCTGGGCTATCCACCTTATCCTGGAAATTCTGTGACATGGTCAGAGCTTCAAAAGTCTTCTCTTTTTTTTGGGAGAATAGAAAGAACAGTAAAATTCTGCCATTTCCTAGAGATTATTTTTGTTTGTTCATTCATTCATTCATTCTCCAAACCACTTATCCTTACTCAGGGTTGCGGGGATGCTGGAGCCTATCCCAGCAGTCATTGAGCGGCAGGTGGGGAGACACCCTGGGCAGGCCGCCAGTCCATCAGAGGGCCGACACATTCACACCTAGAGACAATTTAGTACGGCAGATTCGCCTGACTGACATGTTTTTGGACTGTGGGAGGAAACCCACGCAGACACGGAGAACAAGCAAACGCCACACAGAGTATGACCCGGGATGACCCCCCAAGGTTGGACTACCCTAGGGCTCGAACCCAGGACCTTCTTGCTGTAAGGCTAACCACTGTGCTGCCTATTTTTGTTTGTTTCCAATTTAACTAATTTGCAACAACATAAAATCAGAGAGATCGCTCTGATTTGAAGATGAAATGGTATCACCTGCCTAATGGCACCATTTGTTCCCGTTTTGTTGCATACAATAAGCAGACAGTCAATCAGCTGTGTTTGTAAGGTTAAGTCTTATTTTTCTCTTGATATTGTATCGGTTCTGTCTTTCTTGACCATTAAGACAAGACAAGAAACTGTCAATACATACATTGGAAAAAATTACCACACCGTATTTTGTTAAAAATACCAGCTCCACCCAGCAACTGTGGAGACTTAAGGTACCACCACTCCTCTGATGTGATCTAGCTGATCTTGGGTCTATAATGCTATCTGTTTGTGCATCAGTCACACTGTATATTGGTCTGCCTGGTTTGCTGTAGTTTGGTTAGAATTGCAAACTCCAACACCATCTCTACTTGAGACACCAGAGGATGAGGAGCAGACAGATATCCAGTCTGAGGAGACCAGGGAATTTAGGCTCAGCTCCCTTGATGAAATTAAGGCAGGTAGGTGATCCCTTTGTTTCATTCAACTTGTAAGACTTGGCTGTGAGAACATTTTATGAGGATATCTCACATTCACAACAATCTTTAGCCCTATTATGTAGGTTAGGTTCATCCCAGCTCTTCATCTGAAGCCGGGATACCTAATGCAAAAGGGCAGAGTATGGGAAAACTTATTGGACCTACTGAATGAAATGCTGCAGCTGGATGCAAACCTTACGATCACACCTGATCAGGTTCTGCAGCATGGACAACTTTGCCCACAGCTCCCAGTACATCTGTGTTACAGTGCCTTCTGCATCTGTGGGTGGATGACATCGGTTGATTCATTTTTGGATTGTTTTTTGGAATGAAATCTGATTTAGAGATGAGAGGTGAGAGGCAGAGCCTCACCTATGTGGCTCAGTTGAGGATGAGACCCCCCCCTTTCTCCCCAGTTGTATCCAGCCAATTACTCCTGTTGCTCCACCTCCTCTCCCAAGCCGGGGAGGGGTGCAGACTACCAAATGCTTCCTCTGATACATGTGGAGTCGCCAGCCGCTTCTTTTCACCTGACAGTGAGGAGTTTCACCAGAGGGACGTAGCGCATGGGTGAATCACAGTATTCCCCCCTGTTCCCCCTCCCCCCCGAACAGGCGCCCCAACGGACCAGAGGAGACGCTAGTGCAGCGACCAGGACATACCCACATCTGGCTTCCCACCCGCAGATATGGCCAATTGTGTCTGTAGGGACACCCTACCAAGCCGGAGGTAATATGGGGATTCAGACTGGTGATCCCCGTGTTGGTAGGCGACGAAATAGACCACCACGCCACCTGGACGCCCGAGGATGAGGTTTTATACATGAAGGCTAGAAAAAATTGACAACAGGTGGGCATTAAATTGTGTCAAATCCCTTTACTGGCAGGTGAAATTCAACAAACTCAAACCTCCATTCATCTCAGCATCATCTCGACATAAGTCAAGTATCTACAAAGAAGAACAGCATGGATGTGTGGCAAGGACAGAGACGGGTAAGACCACAGCTGCCACCAAATATTTTTTAATCAATGAGATCTGCACAATTCACAAATAACTCTCTAAAGACACTAATATAAATGGTTACGTCGTTCATGTGAACTGAATTGATATATGTCATTGACTGTGAATATGTATTCAATAACTAATTTAAACCAGTGATTGTTTTGGAATTTACAGTAAAGCATTGAAAAAAAGACAAATGGGTAAATCAATACATGTAGATAGGAAGTCAATGCATTCATACATAGATTAATGTTAATGGGGAACGCTTGGCACTTACAGCCAGGCTACTGGTGTCTAATGGTGGATAGAACAAACAATGCACATTATAGAAAAGATGCCCTTTTCTATAATGTGTGTTTGTGTGTGTGTGTGTGTGTGTGTGTGTGTGTGTGTGTGTGTGTGTGTGTGTGTGTGTGTGTGTGTGTGTGTGTGTAAAAAACATGTATGTAAAACTTTGTTAAAAGAAACACTCAATGGTAGGGCTCGTGCTCAACAAATAAGGAGCAAAATAATCCAGTGAGTTAAATTAATTCTTTGAGACAGTACAAGCCTGTTTCATGCCATAAGCAATCATCAGCTGTCAATGATAAATATATGCAGGTGCATCTAAAAAAATTAGAAAATTGTGGAAAAGTTCATTATTTTCCATAATTTAATTCAAAAGGTGAAACTTTCATATATTCTAGATTAATTACACAAAGTGAAATATGCCACGCCTTTTTTGTTTTAATCTTGATGCTTACAGCTCATGAAAATCAAAAATCCAGTATCTCAAAATATTAGATATTAAACAATCAAATAAAGGATTTATAATACAGAAATGTCGACCTTCTAAAAAGTATGTTCATTTATGCACTCAATACTTGGTCGGGGCTCCTTTTGCACAAATTACTGCATCAATGCGGCGTGGCATGGAGGCAATCAACCTGTGGCACTGCTGAGGTGTTATGGAAACCCAGGTTGCTTTGATAGAGGCCTTCAGTTCGTCTGTATTGTTGGGTCTGGTGTCTCTCTTCCTCTTGACAATACCCCATAAGCCACAGAAGGTCATTGCTGAAAGGGCTGGCTGTTCGCAGAGTGCTGTATCAAAGCATATCCATGGAAAGTTAACTGGAAGAGAAAAGTGTGGTAGGAAAAGATGCACAAGCAACAGGGATGACAGCAGCCTTGAGAGGATTGTCATGCAAGGCCGATTCAAGAACTTTCTGCGACCTTGAGGTGCCTGCCCTCTGTCTGCTGGGTGTGTGAAAGACTGAAATAACAGAGTACTGGATCGGGCTACAAAAGATCCAACCACTTCTGAGGGTGGCTAATGCTGTTTAAATATTCCAGTCATTGTGATCAGAGATCATGTGGGTCTTTCATTAATGGGAAATTAAAAATCTATAACTAAAATCAAGGAAATTCAGGGAATCTAATTTAAACTATATAGTATTGTGTTCTCATTGCACTGAACACCTCCAATCAAATCCGACTGCAAAATAGCCTAAAATTACATAGGCTTTCATTCTTAGGCCTTGCCCTACTGTTGTTGAAAATGTAGGTGATTTCAAGAAATGCTTTTTCATGTGTACAGTAACATGTAGTCTAGTATAGTCATGAGATTTTCATTAATGGGCGTTTGCTTTGTGCTTATGGATGTCTTTTTAATTTTACTGTGACAACCACTCGCCAGTAAGACATGTTCACATTTCTCCCTTCCTGTTGGCAGGAAGCTGTTTGACCATAGGGCTAATGCAAAAACCCATGTTACCCATAAACCCAGCCGTATATGATGATATACTTGTGACACTGTGCAAATTATGAGAGCAACTTCTAGCTAAACGTTTTTTTTTTCCTGACGGTTGTTTGCTTATTCAGATAACTTGTTCGTGAACAGGATGACGTTATCATATTCATTCCATCTCTTATTGAAGGACGGGAGGAGGGTCTAAAGAAGTGGCCCTTGGATAATGTCAAAGAAGCATATTAAGCCTATTATTACCCAGCACTCGGCGCCACAAGCTGCTTGATATTGTTAATATGACCATTTGGTCAGGAGATGATAAAACAAGCTGACTCTTTTAGTATTTGGCAGGAAAAATCTTTCTTACTTTTAGGTCTGTGTTCGAAATGGTCTCATTGCAAAGGTTAGCTTGGCCTGGTTGTTAGTGTAGTCACGTTCCTGAGCTCTATTCAGGTGTAGAAAGTGAATTTGAAGAAACCACCACAAAAAAAGATAGACAGCAAGAAAGTAAAAAAAAAGAATCATGTCATGAGCTTCACAAAATGGATTTCATGCCAGACAAAATGGATTTTGTGTGCAATGAAATGGACAATAAGACATTTTTATAGACATCCTATTGTAAGACGTCCAGCTGAGTCTCTGCTGGGGCCATTCATTGGGAATATAGGGGGGGGAAATGAAAACTTAAGCTCTCTTGAAGTTCTGTTCTTTCTCCATAGACCATCATTTGTGTGATTATAAATCCACACCAGGGATGTTACTGAAATCAGAATTTTTATCTGCTTAAACAACCCTGAACTACGAAATAAAAAAAAGATCAATAAAATTCAATTTTTGTAAAAATTAAAAACTTACCATTTCAGTTTTCAAATGGACTAAAAATGCAGCTGCTCTTTGATTACGTCACGGGGTAATGTGCCACGATTCACTGGACTGCCCACACCGATCTCATAAAGATGGACAACGCTTTCCTTGGTATGGTATTTTACTACCAGCATTTCCTCCCGAACTGCTCCTCCGTGGCTAAGCCCCTGTTCGCCCTTACAGCTGGACAAAAGAGGAGGGGGAGGTCAGCTAAGGATAAGAAGCCCCATGGCAGCTTCCGTAAGCTTACCTCCGCAGACTGGACGGTGGAATGTGGGGAAGCATTTGATCTGTTGAAGACGATGTTACTGGAGTGTGTGGTGCTTGCCCATCCAGACTTTGAGGTGCCTTTCATTTTGTCGGTCGATGCGTCTTTGGACGGACTCGGCGCGGTGCTGTCTCAAGTGCCCCGAGGAGAGTCCAAGGCCAGACCTGTTGGTTTTGCAAGCAAGTCCCTCAGTGCCTCACAGCGGAAGTATCCAGCTCATAGACTGGAGTTCATGGCGCTGAAGTGGAGTGTTTGTGAAAAGTTCAGCCACTGGCTGAAGGGTCAAAGCTTCACCGTTTGGACAGATAATAATCCGCTGACTTATCTCCTAACGAAGCCAAAGCTTGACGCGTGTGAGATCCGCTGGGTGTCTAAGTTGGCGTCTTACACTTTCGATCTCAAACATCTGCCAGGGAAGAAAAACGTGGTGGCGGATGCCTTGAGTCGCGACCCTTTTTCCAAGCCCGTCAGTCAGAGGCTACTTAGGGAGCCCTACCCGGCCCTTGTTCAGGAAGCCGACGGGGTTGAGGGGGACTCTGTGCAGGATGTTTTCAGACTCAGTTGCCAGTCCCAAACAGTGAGTAGTGCGCGATCTGGGTTTGCTTGTGATGCAGCTGAGGTCAGGGCTTTTTGTCAAGCCAAATGTGACTGGCCTGATGCATCAGTATTCACAGCACTCAGTTTGGTCCAGCACGTTCAGCATCTGTCGGGTGGTCAGGATACACTGCCAATGTTATCCACCGAGGAGCTCAGGTTGAGTCAGGAGCAGGACCCCTGCATCTCCAAGGTGTTGCCCTTTGTCGCTGTTCGGAAGAGGCCATCGAGACGTGAGAGGCATGGTGCTGACCAGAAGGTCCTCAGGCTGTTGAAACAGTGGGAGAAGTTGGAAGTCATTGATGGTGTCTTGTACAGGGTGACAAAGGACCCAGTGTCCAAGCAGAGGAGGTCTCAGTATGTTTTACCTCTGAGTCTGAAAGACAAGGCACTGTCTGGCATCCACGATCACGCTGGTCATCAGGGCCAGGACCGTACTCTCTCTCTTGCAAGGCAGCGTTTTTATTGGCCTGACATGGAGAGGGATATCAGAGCATATGTCAGATGCTGTCAGAGATGTGTGTTTGGGAAGACCCCAGAGCCAGCTGCTTGCGCGCCCCTGGAGAGCATTAAAACTTGCGCACCGATGCAACTTGTGTGTATGGATTTCTGGTCTGCTGAGGACAGTAAGCAGCGGTCAGTCGATGTCTTAGTGGTTACTGACCACTTCACTAAGCTTGCTCACGCGTTCCCCTGCACCAATCAGACAGCGAAGCAGGTCGCCAAGAAACTCTGGGATCATGTATTCTGTGTTTACGGGTTTCCGGAGAGAATACATTCTGACCAGGGCACAAACTTTGAGAGCAACCTGATTGCAGAGCTTCTCAAGTTGGCGGGTGTAGCGAAGTCCCACACGACGGCCTACCATCCTATGGGTAATGGCGGGACAGAGCGTTTTAATCGCACGATGGGGAATATGCTCCGTTCCCTTCCGCTTCAGCAGAAGCAACAGTGGCCTCAGCAGATCCATTCTCTCACGCTCGCGTACAATGCCACTGTTCACGAGACCACGGGTTATGCGCCTTTCTTCCTGATGTATGGGCGTGTCCCAAGACTGTCGGTGGATGTTATGTTCAGGCAGGTTTTGCATGACCCTCACGTTGTTGATTATGACTCTTATGCTCAGTCTCTGCTTTCCTGTCTAAGGAGTGCAATGGAGATCGCTCAGAAGCACTCCACGGCTGAGCAGCAGCATCAGGCGCGACAGTACAACAGACATGCCAAGGGCACTGTCCTGTCTGTCGGGGATCGTGTTTTGGTTGCGAACCAGAGTGAGCGAGGGAAGAGAAAGTTGGCTGACAAATGGGAGAACGGAGTGTACACGGTTGTCGGTGTCAACCCCAATATCCACGTCTACAAGATTCGGGATGCAGAGGGGCACACCAGGGTGGTGCACAGGAACCGTTTGTTGGAGGTCAACTTCTTGCCCCTTCCTGAGTTAGATCAGGGTGAGGAGTCCAGTACAACCAGTCAGTTGCTTGACTGCGCAGAGTCCGATGAGGAGGACAGTGCAGATGGCCTGACGGTCTCAGGGGATGCAGTGGGGCTAGCAGTCTCATCACTTGGAGACTCGCCTAGATCTGAGTGGGCATAAGCGGAAGAGTTCATTCCGTCTAGTCTGGTAGTCAGTCCTGTGGGGGCCACTGCTCAGACTCCACCCAACACACACGCACCACACAACACACATGCACCACACATAGAGGCATCACACTCACTCGATGTTGGTGTTATATCTCACACTGATTCGCACACAGAAGCACCACACTCACTCGATACAGATGTTGCAGCTCGCACTGTCTCACGCACACAAGTAGAGAGCGATGGTCGGGTTAGGACACGCACAGGGAGGGTGGTGAGGTCAGTGAACAGGTTAATAGAATCTATGGCTCAGATGCCATTTCTACGGAGTGTGAGGGTTTGAACTTTGATGGAGGTTGGAGTCATTCAAACTAGTTTAATGTGAGTTATTAGGTGTCTATCAGACAGGGTTGTTTTGGGCCAAGTGCATGGTGTGGCGTATCATGCGTCACATTGATCTAGGGGAATACTGAGACTTGATCAACCTCATTATTTTCTGAACCTCGTAACCGAGGTAGCTCCTAAGTTGACTGGAGGACTAGGTCCTTCTTTTCACTTGTGCCAGTAGTCAGTGATGGGCTTTTCCTTTCCTCTTTCTCATTTTATCCTGCTGTCAGGATGTTGGTGAATTTCAGGAGGGGTGAATGTAACTAGGTTAAAATTAATGTTTTTATTTTATTTTGTTTGAGTATGAAATATCACCAAATCCTGTCTGTGTGCTGTTATTTGTGTTTACTAAATTTTATTTTATGTCATTATTTACTTTTATGTATGTTTTACAACGACCGTCATATACGTGTACTGTCGCTTTAAGAGAGAGGTCTTGTGGGTACACGGAAGAGGGAACGCGGGAGAGGCCATTTTTGTTTTGTGGGAGGAGTCTCAAGCAGCGATCGAGCCGAGCCACGCGTGTTTCTTACCGTAGGACAGTTTTGCTGGTTGAGGAGAACGTAACCTTGAGTATCCCTGTAAGAAGATACTGCAAGCTGTGGGATAAAATACTTGTTTATCCTTTCTTACATCGGAGTCCCGTGGACGGTTTCTCCTTCCAACGCACACGAGTGAAGTCCGGGCAGTGGTTGAACTTCGACCCCCACGTCCGTAAGAAACACCGCTCCCGCTGGAGGACTGGACGTTTGTCGAAGGGTTTGAAACCAAAATAAATGGCAAGGTGGGCCAAATAGAGTCCTGTGTGTCCCCCCTCCTTCCTTGATCATGATGATGATGATGATGATGAGAGACTGAGGGCCCTCCACAACACCTGGGGCCCCACCCAACTAGAACACAACGCAAAGCTAATGATGAGAGTGACGGGCGTGCAGCAGGCTGACCAGCAGAGAACAGCATAGGGCTGCCCCCGTTACACCAACTTTATAGAAATTATTGTAAAAAGGTTAATAATCAGAATCAGTAAAGAATGAGAATCATGTTTATTGGCACATACATGGAATTTGACTCCGGTTTTGTGGTTCTGCATACTTGACATAGAATAACAACACTACAACACAACAATCTTCAGATATAGACACAAGAATTGATTTATACAGGCGAAATGAGAGGTGATAAAGTGCAATGGTGCAGAGACTATATCAGAGATGCTGAAATAAATGTTAGCAGGTTACTTATATACATGCCTGAGGTAGATGGACATGACGGAGCATACCAGTATATGTGCAATGTACAGTATAGTATATAGTATATACAAAATGGTTGAATTTATTTGACAGTGTTAAGCATTCATTTGAATGACAGCCTGTGGAAAGAAACTTGTTATATCTGGTTGTTTTGGGGTACAGTGCCCTGTAGCGCCTGCCAGAGGGGAGGAGTTGGAACAGGTTGTGACCAGGGTGTGATGGGTCTGCAGTGATGTTGCCTGCCTGTTTCTTGAGTCTGATGGTGTCTAAGTCTTGAATGGAGGGCAGGTTGGCCCCAATGATTTTCTCTGCAGACTTAACTGTCTGTTGTTGTCCAAAGGAGTTGAATCAAGTGCAACTGGCTTCCTCAGTTCGTGCCTTTCTGACTAGACCAAGCTAGTCTGACTGGTTGGTGATGAGACTCAGAATTTATTCTCTAGGAGTCGTTGTCAGAGCTATTGAAATGCGTGGCTCTTTGTGATCCGATATTTACCAACGCCCGTCGCTAACAGAGCCATAGATATGAGTGGCTCTTTTGCGTACCAATGTTTGGCCGCGCCCATCGTTATCGGAGCTATTGAGAGTAACACCTTTTTACCACTCTAACCTTTGTGAGTGTATTTCTGGCTTTGTTATACCGGATCCTACCTCCACTTTAAAAACAGTTTGTTAGTGTGTTCCCTATATCCTACATTGTTTACTATCCTTATTGCTCTTTTTTGTAGTACACAATAATTGTAGGTTGCGCTTTTGTAGGTGCTCCCCCATACTGCCACACCATAATTTTAATATGGCAATACAAGTGAACAATACAGAATGTACAATGCTTCATGATCCAGAACGTGCCTTGCCTTTCCCAGAACTCCAATGCTCCTTGCCATTTTTGTTCTCACGAATCTCATATGAAGTTTCCAGCAGAATTTATGGTCAAGTATCACATCCAGAAATGTATTTTCATATACTCTTTCAGTGTTAATATTGTTCATCATTACGTCTACTTGTGTGCCTATTTTACGATTTCCAAATAACATACTTGGTTTTGTTCAGATTTAATAATTTGTCAAACCACATTTTTAACTTTTTCATTTCAGCTGTGATCAACTCCAAAAGCTCCTGTAAATTCTTCCCCAGAACAAAAAAAAAAAAAAAGAAAAAGGTTGCCATCCACAAATAAAATTAATTTCAATAAACTTGATACCTTACGTCATTGACATACAGAACAAACAATTTAGGACCTAACACTGACCCCTGTGGGACTCCACATTAATGTCCATGCCTGTTGATTTGTAGTCACCTATCTGTACAAATTGTTTGTTTCCCATATTAATTTTCAGCCAATTTAGCCCCACCCCTCTGATATCATTACCTTACCTTATTACGTACTACCATACCTGATAATTTTATTAATATTTCATGGTCAATTGTATCAAACGCTTTTAAAAACATATGTAAATACTCCCACTGCATACTTATCAACAACTAGTCATTTCTTCTTTTAGCGCCATTAATACCATGTTGTTTTTGTCTCTGGTGGGACATTTAACATGCTGTCGGTATTTTGGCAGTTTGTGGCTGAGGTTTGCTCTGTTAAAATCCCCAAGGATAATGAGAAGGGAGTCTGGATATTTGCACTTCATGTTTGTAATTTGATCAGCCAGGTGTTTTAACGCCTCTTTAACACAGGCCTGGGGTGGGATATAGACACCGACCAGAATAAATGATGAAAATTCCCGATGTGAATAGAATGGTTTTACAGTCAATTAAAAAGGTCTTTAAAGTGAGGGCTGCATGATTTCTTCAACACTGACATCCATACACCAACCTTTGTTTATGTAGAAGCACATGCCACCATTACATTTTTTTCCTTCCCTATAGCTCTGAATCGCGGTCCGCCTGGAGGAGTTGGAACTGCGGCAGATGAAGTGTACTGTCCATGATATGCTCACTAAGCCAGGTTTCAGTGAGAGACAGGCAGTGCCGGAATTAGATGAAGGGAGGCCCTAGGCTATTCCACTTGTGAGGCCCTTCCCAATCCCCCACCCTCATGACTAGAGGAAGCTGGAAGAGTGTTTTAAACAAAACTGAGTAAAGCCGAGGATGATGACGGCTGTTTAAAATTTCGCAATTCACAATTCCTCCTCTAAAGGACATGTTGTTTTTAAATACAGTAGTGATTGAAAAAAAAACCATAAATGTTAAAATTAACACTGCAAAAACTGTTGCAATAACCGAACTTTGTAAACATTTTGTGGAATAAACAGGAATTTTTAGGAAAATTGAATCGTATATTCTTTGGGGGAAAAAACCCTTGAGCTTAGAATTTTATTGCCTGGGAAATGTTAATAAGATGATCATGACTACCTGACAGTGACAATGTGACACAGATTGAATTTTTTTTTATAGCTGTCCATCCTGAGACACCTGGTTTTTTGAAAGATTTGGTCAACAGGCCAAAGGATGGCTCTGATACAAATCCAGATTCGCTAACCTCTGACCTGCCCATGACCAGGAAGAAAGCCCAAGGTGAGACCTCAAAAGAAAGAAAAAACACTGCTGCTCTAGCTGCAATCCCCAAAGAGGTATGGTTAGAAGTTTTGTTTTTGTATTTTTTTTTAGAAGTGTACCAAACATAATATTGACTCATGTTAGTTTATGTGATCTCTCACTGATGTCAGCTGTTGAATCCTATTTTTTCTCCTGCAGTTATTGCTGGGAACAAAAATTAACTGGTTGGGTTGATTCCAGACTCAGAGAGCAGATACTTCACTCCATACCAACACTCTGCCTTTTGTAATGTTGGGAGGTCAAAGTTAAAACTTTTTTTTTATAGATGTCCATCCTGAGACACCTGTATTTTTGAAAGATATGGTCAACAGGCCAAAGGATGGATCTAATACAAAATCAGATTACTTTATTCATCCCCAAGGGGAAATTGGGTACACGCCTCATCCCAATGTGTCTCTTGCAAACACAAAATATCAGACTTGCATACCAAAGACCTTCATGGTCTGCAAGTCTGATATTTTGTTTGTAAGAGACACATTGGGATGAGGCGTGTGTGAGAGACAATGGATGGGAGAAATGTATGTGAACAATGGTGGAGTCAGATCAAGAGGGATGGCAATATCAGTTAAAAGGTATAGTTGAGAATGTTGGGAAATGTGTGGATGATGGTGAGGGGAGATTGATAGGGATTACTTTTGAGCACTTGGCTAAAGAATTTCAACTGTTGAATGTGTATGCACCAAATGACTGAGAAGAGGGTTTTTTGTTTTTTGTTTTTTTTTTTTTTTTTTGAGAAATTGGTTGGTGAGAACTGTATGGTGGTGGGTGACTTTAATGTATGGTGTAGAAGGTTGGCTGTGACTGCAAGTGTGAGATTTAAGAGTAATTCATTGAGGTGTGTTGAAAAACGTGATGAGAGCAGAAGGGCTGATTGACGTTTGGAGAGAGAAGAATCCAGTGGGGAGGGCTTGTCTAGATTTAGTGTGAATGCTGGTGAAACTAGCCACTCCTGCCCTCTGGATCCTGGTGATTTTTGTTCTGTCATTGTCTCTATTGTACCTTTAGCCAAATGAACAGTAGCTCATTCTCCTGACAATTTCAGAAATGTTTGCTTGTTTTTAAATCAGACAACCCTGTGTGTTTTGAGCTACCAATTGTTTCATACCTGGCTGCTGGATTCCTCGCCTCCCCCAGCTACTGTCATTCTACTCCGGAGCCTACGTTTGGTGCAACAATGTGGATCAATGGGCTGTTTATATGGATTATGTTCACCTGGATTACCCTATCTTTGATACTCCATCCAGTAATACTGTTACTTCAATACACAGCAGTGGAACTTTTTCTAACTACGACCCCACCTCTCTGAGTCAACTCCGGCATTGTGTAGCGAAGAGTTCCGGATTTGTGGACAAATCGGGATAAGCTCTCCTTTGTTAGCCTTACTAACTAAATTGAATCTGGACTGAGAAGGGGTTATTCAGAGACTGAATTTATAGAGGCTGTGGTTAAAGCTGTAAACCCTGGGCTCAACCTATGTGACCTACTGAAAATCAAGAGAGACCTCACGCTTCCCACTCAAGAACCATCTTGAGAGGACACTATAAAGTTGACTCACCTTCTGACCTCCTCTATCGACTCATGAATATATCCCAAGACCCTCAGGAATCTGCACAGAATTTCCTCTTAGGGTGATTGAGCTCTTAGAGCGATTGACTCCTCTCGAAGTCTGGAGGGGGAGGATGATGGCAAACAGTTTAGCCCAGACTTAATCCAATGCAAGTTTCTGCATCCATTAGAGACTGGTTTGCTTAGCAAGGCAGTGAAGCTTAAACCCTACCTCAGCAACGCAAAATTCACAGATGAACTCCTGATGGAGCGGATAAATGAAGCCGCCAGTCTTGAGCTAGAGTGACAGAACAAGCTGAAAAGAAATAGTACCTTGAAGACACTGAAAGTAAATGAGATACACTGAGCAACACCCTAGCAACAGTCAGTTTTCTCTTAACAGAAGAACAGACACAAACAAAAAAACCTGGACAAAAGGGAGTGCGACAGTGTCCACAAAAAAAGGGGGGGCAGTGTAATTCAATTCAATTCAATTCAATTCAATTTTATTGTCATTAAAAACAATGTGCAGGCACATGTTAAAAATGAAATGAGGGCTGTGGCTTCACCAAACAGTGCAAGACAGACACAGACAAACACAGCAAACACAGTATAAGACCCTGACCGACACCACTGCTCTTGAAATTAAAAAAAAAAATGCAGTGAGACAGAGGCAACAAAGTCATGCCCCAGCACTGATACAGGCCTGCCCACAGCTGTGAGAGGGGCACAAGGATGCCAAGCATGCAGAGAGGTGCATGCCAGTGAATCATGTAGGCACTGTTACCGCCGCATACAGGAGAGCTGTTTTTCCCATGGCTGCAGGCAGAGGAGACTGATGCAGGGAAATGAGAAAGGGGCTGCTGAGCTGGGACCCACAGTAGCCCACCCACTTTCCCGGCCCCAGGTTAACTCTGTATCTCTCCGTGAAGGTCCACAGAGCCCATCAAGTGAAAAGGGAGACAGTCTTCCTGCTACTCCACAGTTGGAAAATAATCAACCAACCTGTAACACACCCACAGGCTATGTTCCCTGTTAACACCAAGCTAAGCTCATCAATCTCATTGAGAAGAGATGTGTGGTCCAGTGTCATCTAGATGATGTAGCCACTGAGGCTCTGTGGGACTCCGGAGCTCAAGCAAGTTTCATCAATGATGGGTGGAGAAAACAACACCTTCCACACATCACAGTCCAGCCACTTGTTCAACTTTTGGGGCCAGAGCCATTGGTTGCTTTAGCAACAAATCAAACAGATACCTTTTGATGGCTGGGTGGAGATAACGTTTTAATTTGACTGTGACATACACCTAGACAAGACACTGCTAGTCCCTTTTCTGGTGTCTAGTGACCCCAGTGTGGCTGAACAACCTATTGTTGGATTCAACGTGACTGAAGAAGTAGTTAAAAAATGGGGTAAGCAGCAATCAAACCCCCACCCATCTGAAGAATAAGCCAGGTCTTTTCAGTATCAATAAACACAGCTAAAGCTATGCTCAAGATACTGCAGAATCCAGATGGTGATGAGAATGTGGGGATAATACAGGCAGGTAAAAAAATGAGTAGACTGGCCGCTAAGCAGATCACTAGTGCCTATGTTTGTGTGCACATTGGGACTCACTTTGCTCTCAAAATATAGGACTTCTGTGTGTACCCAAAGTTAAAAAGAAATCAACTGGTGGCAGGGCCTTTTCCTATCAGGCCCCATTCTTGTGGAATAACCTGCCTGCTGCTATCAGACAATTAGAGTCTGTTGAGTCCTTTAAATCCAAACTTAAAACTCATCTTTTTGCCTTAGCTTACAATTAGTTGCCTTTAAGTTGAGTGCTTCAAACCTGTACTGCATGTTGGGCCGGTTTCTGTCTCAATGAATTTACCAACCACTGTTCTGTATAGATTATGACTAATTGATGACTTAACTGATTATGACTATTGCAAATGTTTCTCTCACATCTTTTCTCTCTCTCTCTTCTCCTTTCTCTTTTTGTGTATGTGAATGGTGTCATGTGAGTCTCCCTTGTGTGCACGTGCAGTTGGTCCACCTCCCAGGTCTCTATAGTGATGGTGGTCACCACCAGGATGCTGCTTGGCATTCCTCTCATCACATTTTCTTTTTATATGTCCTATGAATCCATATAATTTTTGTTATCCTGTTTTGTTTTGTTTTGTTTTTTTCCTGGTGATGCTGGTCGCTTGGCTTGGGTCCTGGGTTGTTCCGGTGGTGTCTGGACACTGCTTGACATCCTGTGCATCATATTCTTCATAAATTTTTATAATTCTATTATAATTCTGTTATCCTCTTTCAGTGTTGTGTTCTGTAAATTGTGTAAACACAAATTCCATTGCACGTGGTCCATCTTGGGAGAGAGATCCCTCCTCTGTTGCTCTCCCTGAGGTTTCTTCACATTTTTTCTCCCTGTTAAAGGTTTTTTTTTTTTAGGGAGTTGTTCCTTATCCAATGAGAGGGTCTACGGGCAGGATGTTGTGCTGCTGTAAAGCTTACTGAGGCAAATTTGTAATTTGTGATATTGGGCTATACAAATAAAATTGACTTGATTTGACAATTCTATAGTTCCTCCATCACCTCAGGTTCTTGCTGTCCAAGATGACACCTCAGTCGGTGTCATCTTGGACAGCACATTATATTTTGAAGCTCACATCAACAATATTACTCAGTCTGCATAATTCCACCTACACAATATTAATCGTCTTCGCCCATCGCTTACAGCTAACAGCACTGCCATACTCATTCACATGCTGGTTACATCCCGTATTGACTACTACAATTCTGTTCTTTGGTCTTCCCTTCAAGTGTCTTCATAAACTTCATTTGGTACAGAATTCAGCTGCCTGTATCATTACCAGAACTCCTTCCATAGAGCATATCACTCATGTTCTTCAGCAACTCCATTGGCTCCCTGTTAAATACCGCATATTCTTCAAGATCCTGCCTCTCACCTTTAATGGCCTTAACAACCTAGCTCCTTCATATCCACATGCCCTCCCGCACTCTCAGATCCTCTTCTGCTCTCCAACTCACTACACCATTGGTCCACTTGACTACCATGGGGTCTAGAGCCTCCAGTTGTTCTGCTCCCCACCTATGGAACTCTCTCCCTCAAGACATTCACAATATTGACTCTTTCAACCTTCAAATCCTATCTCAAAACGCACCTTTTCAAACTGGCATATTCAGTCTGATCCCATTGAGTTTTGTGCAGATTATGATTTGATACTTATCTGTTGTATTCACTTTTTATTGTCTACCCTGCTTTGTTTTGATTTTATACTGTCTGATACAATGCTGCTTTTTTTGTTGAAAATATGTTTATTGGCATTTACAATTTTAGCATATTAAACAAGTCACATATTGAATGATTTAACACAATAAATCCCTCACCTCCCCCCACCCGACATTCCGAGATCCTCAAGGAGAAATATAGATTAAAGAAATACTTAGATTACATACAACTAAATCGAAGACAAAAAAACAAAAAACAAAAAAGAAGTTCAAGAAAAATAAATAATTAGTATGGTTCATACATACATACACACACACAAAAAAATCTCTCGGTTTACAGTCTATACTAGTTGGGTCATTCCTGACTCGAGTCAAGAGGCAGCCCAGTCTGTTACACTGGTTAACGTGTCAAAGTAAGTCAGAAAAGGCATCCAGACTTTCTTGAACTTGTCCCCGTTACCCCTTATGGTAAATTTTATCTTTTCTAACTTGAGATGAAACAATATCCTTGATCCATCTGACATGGGATGGGGGTCTTGAGCGCTTCCAATTTAAGAGTATTAGGTGCTGAGCTAGTAATGTAGTAAAGGCCACCAATTTATACATGTTAGATGGCCAGTCACAGTCTCATACCAAGTATGACAATTAAAGGATGCAGATCAATAGTTGTACTAAAAATTTCGCTTAGGGATTTAAAAATTGCTGACCAAAATGTATGTAGATCAGGGCATTTCCAGAACATATGCAACAAGGTAGCTGGTGCATGTTTACATCTGTCACAAGTGGAGTCAATGTTGGGGTAAATTTTGGCCAATTTAACTTTGGTAAGGTGGGCAATCTTAAACTGAATGAGCCCAAATCTACTGCATCAAGAGGAAGAGTACCTGATCCAAAACTGCATCCCACAGATCATCAGGGAGAGGAGTACCAAGATCCTACTCCCAGAGGTTTCTAAGGCTAGCCATTGGCTGAGGATTTATAGTGGCTAGTTTATTATAGATCCTTGTGATGGCACCCTTGAGACTAGTCTCTGTGGCTAGAAGTGTATCAATTGATGTTGTCAGAGGTATCTCAGGGAAAGGATGGAAACCCTTCTGAAAAAAATGCCTAATCTGTAAATAGAGGTAGAAGTGGGAGTGGGGTAGGTCAATTTTTTCTACCAATTGATTGAATGAAGCAAATGTCCCATCAACATATAAGTCCTTTATAAATCGAATTCCATTCCCATGCCATGCTCAAAAAGCCATATCTAACTTGGCGGGGTAAAGAGGTGGTTTGTCATAATGGGTATCATTAAGACGGCTTTTTGCAGACCAAATGTTTTGCTAACTTGAGCCCATATTCTGATTGTAACGGGATTTTTGTGTGGTGTGCCAATTACCATTGGTAATGGTGAAGCGACTAAGGAATGAGTAGGATGATCATGGGATTCTATCTGCCCACTCAGGTGTGTGCTCAAGCGAACTGCTTTGAACATGCATGACAACCGTCTGGATATTACTAGCCCAATAGTAGTAAAGACAATTGGGCATAGCCATCCCTCCCAGTGCTTTGGGATGTTGTAGGAAGTCCTTACGTATCCGGGACTGTCTGTCATCCCAGATAAAGTTAGAGAACATCCTGTCAAGAAAGCTAAACTTTTTTTGAAATTAATATAGGAATGTTCTGAAAAAGATACAAGAACTTAGGAACAATATTCATTTTAAGCAAGCTAATGTTCCCAGCCATTGATAATGGTAATGTGCGCTAGCACTCCATATCCCACTTGCATTTGTTAATTAAAGGGGAGAAGTTTAGTTTGTGTAAAAGCTGAAAGGAGTGAGGAACCGTAATCCCTAAATATTTGAAATTTGAGGTCACTCCCCTGAAGGAGAATACAGAGGCAGGGATACCAAGGGCCATAGGATTCAAAAGGAAAACGTCACTTTTTTGCAGTTCAACTTGTATCCGGAGAGATTCCCAAATTGTTCCAGCTTAGATAGGATAGAGGGAAGAGACAGTGCAGGGATGGTGGTATATAAGAGAAGGTCATCAGCATACAATGACACCTTGTGTACCCTACCACCTGTGTTGCCAGATTGGGCTCTACTTTTTATTTGATTGGGCGGGTAAAAATGGCTCTGATGAACATAATTATTATTACATACATACACCAGACGGACAGAGAAACCTTCTACTAAACGGCAGTAAAAAAAAAAAGGAGCTTTTTTTTGGGCGGGTTCAGGGCTCTGATTGGGCTATTCAAATCTGGCAACACTGTGGCTACCACCTTTAATTATCCCTTCAAAAGGAGCCACACAGTCATGAGGAAGCCGCAAGTGGCTCGATCACTAAATCAAAAAGCAACGGGGAGAGTGGACAACCCATTGTTGTTCCCCTATGCAGAGGGACATATCTTGGTTGTACCTCGTTAGTTCGAACCAGTGCTAAGGGGTCGTTATATAATTATTTAACCGAAGAAATAAAGTTGGGTCCAAAGCCAAATCTTGAAACTGCATCGAAAAGGAAACCCCATTCCCCCCGATCAAGAGACTTCTCCGCGTCTAAGGCAACTACAACTTCAAGTGAAGCAGATTTTGACTGGGTGTATATTATATCAAAAAGCCTACGAGTATTATTGAAGCAGTGCCTCCCAGTGCTGCTTGTTTTTAACTGTTCTTTAAAGTGTCCTTAAGTACTCTGAAAGGCATCCTCAAATAAAATGAATTATTATCATTATTGTTATTATTATTATTAGTTTTGAGCACAAATGGCATAGCAGATAAGATAGGGGAAACGATTACAAATTCACGATGCTTGGTGTTAAAGTCTTAGCTTAGGCCAAAATGTAGGGAGTGGGGGGTGTCTGAATGGTGAGTTGCAGAGGGATGAGAAATAAATAAATGGAGATAGTTGGAGAGTAACCCAGCCACTGAGGATGCACAAGCCAGTGCATCCTTAGTGCCGGTCCCAAGCCCGGACAAATGAGGAGGGTTGCGTCAGGAAGGGCATCTGGCGTAAAATCTTTGCCAAATCAAATATGCAGATCATAAATAAGACTTACATACCGGATCGGTTGAGGCCCGGTTTACCAACGACCGCCACCGGTACTGTTAACCAGCAGGGTGTCGGTGGAAACTATGCTACTGTTGGGCGAAGGAGAAGGAGAGGGGGAAAGCATGCCCAGAGGCAGCTAGAGAGGAGGAAGGGTAGGCATGTGGAGGTGAGAGTTGGAACTTTGAATGTTGGCACTATGACTGGTAAAGGGAGAGAGCTGGCTGACATGATGGAAAGAAGAAAGGTAGGCATACTGTGTGTGCAAGAGACCAGGTGGAAGGGGAGTAAGGCCAGGAGTATTGGAGGTAGGTTCAAACTCTTCTACCATGGTGTGAATGGGAAGAGTAATGGGGTAGGGGTAATTCTGAAGGAAGAGTATGTCAAGAGCATGCTGGAGGTGAAGAGAGTGCAAGACAGAGTGATGAGTATGAAGCTGGAAATTGAAGGTTTATAGCTAAATGTTATCAGCGCATATGCCCCGCAAGTTGGGTGTGAGATGGATGAAAAAGAAGAATTCTGGAGTGAGTTGGACGACATGGTGGAGAGGGTACCCAAGGAGGAGAGAGTGGTGATTGGAGCGGACTTCAATGGACATGTTGGTGAAGGGAACAGAGGTGATGAGGAGGTGATGGGAAGGTATGGAGTCAAGAAGAGAAATGTGGAAGGACAGATGGTGGTGGATTTTGCGAAAAGGATGGAAATGGCTGTGGTGAATACATATTTCAAGAAGAGGGAGGAACACAGGGTGACATACAAAGAGTGGAGGAAAGTGCACACAGGTGGACTATATCTTATGTAGAAGGCGCCATCTAAAAGGGATTGGAAACTGCAAGGTGGTGACAGGGGAGAACGTAGCTAGGCAGCATCGGATGGTGGTCTGTAGGATGACTTTGGAGACCAAGAAGAGGAAGCGAGTGAAGACACAGCCAAAGATCAAATGGTGGAAGTTGAAGAAGGAAGACTGTTGTGTGGAGTTCAGGCAGGAGTTAAGACAGGCACTGGGTGGTAGTGAAGAGTTGCCAGATGGCTGGACAACCACTGCAGAAATAGTGAGGGAGACAGCTAGGAAGGTACTTGGTGTGTCATCAGGACAGAGGAAGGAAGACAAGGAGACTTGGTGGTGGAATGAGGAAGTACAGTAAATTATACAGAGGAAAAGGTTGGCAAAGAAGAAGTGGGATAGTAAGAGAGATGAAGAAAGTAGACAGGAGTACAAGGAGATGCAGCGTAAAGCAAAGAGAGAGGTGGCAAAGGCAAAGGAAAAGGCGTATGGTGAGTTGTATGACAGATTAGACACTAAGGAAGGAGAAAAGGACTTGTACCGATTGGCTAGACAGAGGGACCAAGCTGCAAAGGATGTGCAGCAAGTTAGGGCGATCAAGGATAGAGATGGAAATGTGCTGACAAGTGAGGAGAGTGTGCTAAGAAGGTGGAAGGAATACTTTGAGGGGCTGATGAATGAAGAAAATGAGAGAGAGAGAAGGTGGATGATGTAGGGATAGTGAATCAGGAAGTTCAGCGGATTAGCAAGGAGGAAGTGAGGGCAGCTATGAAGAGGATGAAGAGTGGAAAGGCAGTTGGTCCTGATGACCTACCTGTGGAGGCATGGAGATGTTTAGGAGAGATGGCAGTGGAGTTTTTAACTAGATTGTTTAACACAATCCTGGAAAGTGAGAGGATGCCTGAGGAGTGGAGAAGAAGCATACTGGTACCGATTTTCAAGAACAAGGGCGATGTGCAGAACTGTAACAACTACAGAGGTATAAAGTTGATCAGCCACAGCATGAAGATTTGGGAAAGAGTAATAGAAGCTAGGTTAAGAGGAGAGGTGATGATCAGCGAGCAGCAGTATGGGTTCATACCACGAAAGAGCACCACAGATGTAATGTTTGCTTTGAGAATGTTGATTGAGAAGTATAGAGAAGGCCAGAAAGAGTTGCATTGTGTCTTTGTAGATTTAGAGAAAGCTTATGACAGAGTGCCGAGAGAGGAGGTGTGGTATTGTATGAGGAAGTCAGGAGTTGCAGAGAAGTATGTAGGAGTGGTGCAGGATACGTATAGGGAAGTGTGACAATGGTGAGGTGTGCAGTTGGAATGACAGATGGGTTCAAGGTGGAGGTGGGATTACATCAAGGATCGGCTCTGAGCCCTTTCTTGTTTGCAATGGTGATGGACAGGTTGACGGACAAGATCAGGCAGGAGTCTCCATGGACGATGATGTTCGCGGATGACATTGTGATCTGGAGCGAGAGTAGGGTGCAGGTTGAGGAGAGCCTGGAGAGGTGGAGGTATGCACTGGAGAGAAGAGGAATGAAAGTCAGTAGGAGCAAGACGGAATACCTATGCGTGAATGAGAGAGAGGACAGTGGAATGGTCAGGATGCAAGGAGTGGAGGTGACAAAGGCATTTGAGTTTAAATACTTGGGGTCAACTGTCCAACGTAACGGGGAGTGCAGTAGAGAGGTGAAAAAGAGAGTGCAGGCAGGTTGGAGTGGGTGGAGTGTTTCAGGAGTGATTTGCGACAGAAGGGTACCAGCAAGAGTTAAAGGGAAAGTTTACAAGATGGTTGTGAGACCAGCTATGTTATATGGTTTGGAGACAGTGGCGCTGACGAAAAGACAGGAGGCGGAGCTGGAGGTGGCAGAGTTGAAGATGCTAAGATTTTCACTGGGAGTAATGAAGAAGGACAGGATTAGGAACGATTATATTAGAGGGACCGCTCAGGTTGGACGGTTTGGAGACAAAGCAAGAGAGGCAAGATTGAGATGGCTTGGACATGTGTGGAGGAGAGATGCTGAGTATATTGGGAAAAGGATGCTGAATATGGAGCTGCCAGGGAAGAGGAGAAGAGGAAGGCCAAAGAGGAGGTTTATGGATGTGGTGAGGGAAGACATGCAGGTGGCTGGTGTGACAGAGGAAGACGCAGAAGACAGGAAGAAATGGAAACGGATGATCCGCTGTGGCGACCCCTAACGGGAGCAGCCGAAAGTAGTAGTAGTAGTAGTAGTAGTTGAGGTTAAAAACCGGGCTATAGGTGTACAGGTTGATAACGGGTTGGTTTGGCTTGTTAGCTGGTAGTTACTGGACTAATGGTGGCAGGTGTTTTGCTGGTGTGTACTGCAGTGTGTCGGTTTTGGGTCTTCGAGTAGCGTCGTGAGCGCTGTGTGTGCGCTCAGTTCATATCGATTTCTGGGAATATTTCGATTTATGAGCTACCTCTAGTTGCAGGTTATATGTTTTGTCGGTAAGGCTATTTGGTAATAGTTACCTTGGAGGTAATTTTGTGAGACTATTGTCTCTTTTGGTTAGCCTAACTTTTGAGAGAGTTTGATAACGATAACCATGGCAACGTTCAATGTATAGGAGTTTTGTGGGAGTGATGTTGGGCGCAAGGAGTTGCGTAAGCTTAAAAAGGAAGATTTGCTTTCAGTAGCTCAATATTGTGAGGTAGACGTCACTCCAGAGACAAAAAGCCAGAGATTGTGGAGAACCTGATTTCAGTGTTACACCTAAAATATCACGTACATGAACGAGCAGAGCTAACTCAAGCTGTTTCAGCTCGAGTTAGCAAAGCTGACATTAGAGCAAGAGAAGCTTAAAGTGAACAACATTGACTTACAACGGAAGCACGAAGCTTGTTTTGATGTTTCTAGCTTTTTGAGACTCATGCCAAAATTTAACGGAGATGATGTGGGCTCTTTCTTTGACGCTTTTGAGAAAATTGCCAAAGAGCTAGAATGGCGTGAGAATAGGTGGACGTTGCTTGTCCAGAGTGTGCTTGAGGGCAGAGCCCAGGAAGCTTATGCTGCGTTAGATGCTTCTGACAGCAGAGGTTATGATACTGTGCGGAAGGTGGTTCTGACAGCCTATGAGGTGGTGCCAGAAGCCTATCAACAGAAGTTCAGGTCTCCACAGCGTAAATCAAGTGAAACTTTCCTTGATTTGGCTAGGCAACAGGAGGTTGTGTTTGACAGGTGGTTAGCGAGCACAAACACTCACACCTTTCAAGAGTTGCGGCAACTTATGCTGGTGGAGCAGTTCAAAACCAGTTTACCCCGGCATATGGAGATGCATCTAAATGAGATGGGCATTACTGAGTTAATAAAAGCTGCTATGGCAGCAGATTCTTATGAGTTAACTCACAGAGAAATGTCATGGAAAGGAAAGTTTGGCAGACAGGATAAGAGGCAGGCTGCAACTGACAGGCCTGGTGAGGCTGTCATGACAGAATCTACTCCCACCTCTGTTTAATCTCCAGGGCCAGGGAAAAGATATGAGAAGCCTTATTTTAGATGTGGCTCCGCTGCATCCGGGGTGTGACCCGGAGATGGCCAGCACCTCATCCACCAGCTGGTCCATGCTACCACACCTTTGTTTGGTCACGAGTTGTAGCTGGTTCACCTGCGGGTCGAACACAGCTACGTTATTTGGCGTGGGTCACCATAGGATGACCATTTTGGGTGCTTTGTTTTGTGTGGTCACGAGTTGTAGCTGGTTCACCTGCGGGTCGAACGCAACTACGTTATTAGGCGTGGGTTGCCACAGTGACCGTGTTGTGTGTGCTACTTTGTGTTGTCGGTCAGTAACTTGTTGTGGTTGAGGGCCACTTTGTAGGTGACCATGTGTTTGGTGGGAAGGTGCTGGCCATTTTTGGGTCACATTTTGGATGTAGCGGAGCTACTTGTAGTGATCCATTGTTGTGGCTGAGGTGCTCCACCTTTTTGTTTGGTCACATGTTACTGTCATGTTATGTAGCACATTGTCAGTTTTTTTTTGGTTGTTGTGGGGTTTTTGTTAACAAGTCTGTAGAGGCTTGTTTTATGGGTGGGGGTGTTGGCCACGGCTGTGTCCGTGTAGTTTTGTTTTGTTCCCTCCTGTATCTAACCCTCACTCTGGCTCTACATTCGGGTATCTGCCAGGTGCGCCTCATCACCTAATCAACCGGTCAACAAATCAAGCAATTTCTCTTCACTGTACATAGTCTTGTTGTTTTAGGAAATTAGAAAATAATATAAAAAGGATTAAAAAAAACCCCAAATAGGTTGAAACCAGATGTTTTTTTTTTGTTTTTTTTTTGTTTTTTTTTAAGGGGGGAGGAAAGTTAGAAGTGATAGGGGGTTATAGCTGCCTTTCCCCACCCCCCCTCTCTTCTTTTCTTACTTATTTGGACTGGTTTACATTGAGAAATGATTTGGGGTGTGGTTAAGCAGGGTTTATAAGAGGACGTCACCTCGAGGTGCGGGGGCGTCTCCTGGAGTTTGTTAATGGCGGGAGGTTGCCTAAACGCCTCAGGATGCGCTACTTTGAGAATGCGGTGCAGGTTCACACCATTCCAGCTTTGAAGGACTTTGAGTTTGAAGAAAACCAAGTCTTGTTTATTTTTTTGAGGATCCATCCACCATCAACCTAAACTGAACTAAACCAAATTACCAAGACGGTGTCCGCTGCTTACGGAAGCTGAGACCCACGCGGCCGAGGCCTTGTCGGAGGGACCTGCTAACTGCTAGCCTGCTACCTCGGTAAGCTAGCCCACCTCCGCTATTTCTCTCGTCTTGGAAATCAGTCCTCCTTCTTGTTTTTTCCTCGTTTCCATCTTTTCTACACACTCCAGGTTAGGACTAGTGTTGCGTGTTTAACCCTTAACCCCTAGACCCGACTAGTCCATAACAATTGACTATTAATTGTCAGAGGGCTAATAATTTTGGCCTTGTCATTTTTGTGTTTTTTTTCTTGTTTCAATTCAGCGCATCAGTAAAATATCTTAATCAAG
This sequence comes from Lampris incognitus, assembly GCF_029633865.1. NCBI lineage: Eukaryota > Metazoa > Chordata > Actinopteri > Lampriformes > Lampridae > Lampris > Lampris incognitus. Next base: position 94,778,814 of record NC_079213.1, on the reverse strand, counting down.
CTTAGTGGAGATTTTGTCTTTGTTCTTTTGGAAGCAATTAAACTATAAACACTTTTGGTTATGGTCATTTCCATGGAAAAGTAAAGGGTTTTGTTTGATTTCATATAGGGGGCTAATAATTTTTACCTTAACTGTACAAGAAAGGAAGTAGGGATAAATTAGAAAACTATTGGCCACTTAGCATGTTGAATGTTATATTACCTCACAAAGACTTGGGTACGGGGCTGATCCAGTCCACCTGGAGGTTAGACCGAGGCAGTGTGAACCCTCTAACCCAGCCTTTCTCAAACTTTTTAGTCCCAGGGACCAGTAATTCATGGCCCCCAACCTCTGGGGACCGCTTACATAATTTTTTGGGGGAAAAAAGACTAATTTTTTTTATTCAATGTATTTTATTATATAAAACATTTTAATCATTTAAATGTAGGCTATGTTTTTAGAATTCTGTCTGTCTGTCTTGTCCGCGCCACATCATGTCTATTTGTAAGTCTCTGTTTGTCTGTCTGTCATCTGTTGTTGGGTGAGTTGTCTGTCTGTCTGTTGTCTGTCTATTGGCTGAGTTATCTGTCTCTCTGTCTGTCTCTCTGTTGGCTGAGTTGGCTGTCTCTCTGTTGTCTGTCTCTCTGTTGGCTGAGTTGTCTGTCTCTCTGTTGACTGAGTTGGCTGTCTCTCTGTTGTCTGTCTCTCTGTTGTCTGTCTCTCTGTTGGCTGAGTTGGCTGTCTCTCTGTTGGACCTTATCTTTCTCTGCAGTAAGAAACAGGTACTAATTAGCTTTAAAAACGAAATAAATTAGACAAACACCTTCACACGTGACTGACATTCCCTCAAATCATTTTGCTGTCAGATGACCAAATCAATAGGCTATTTAATAAAAAGCTGTGTGCATGTGTGTGAGAGAGAGAGGGTATAGGGAGAGACAGAATAAGAGGAACAATATAAATCAAATTAGTCTTAAAAAATCTAATATAATCAATGTCTGATTCATGTGCTCACCTAATGAGATGGGTGCGCCTGTCTTCTTGAAACCAGTAGGTCAAACCGAGGGGGAAAGGAGGAGAGGGGAACACGCATGGTGTTTTCAGAAGCCAGTCTATTCCTGTATGTCGTTTTTGTCGCAGCAAGAGCTGAGAAGCCGGACTCGCACAGATAGGTGGAATGAAAGGGGAGCAACATTTTCACTGCCATCTCACTGAGTTGCGGGTATTCTCCTCGGCAGGCCAGCCAGAATTCTGAAAGCAGCATAGTATTGAAACAAGCGCGCAGCCATTTCATCTTTCTTTCTTTTGAAAAAATCCTCAGATTTATCCTTAAGATGAGCATGCTTAGTCTCCAAATGTCTGCGCATTTTTGATGGCTTCATTGCTGAGAACAGTTTGGCAGATTACACAGACAGGCTTTGGCGGGCAGCTAACATTGGATATGAAACCAACTTGATGTATGCTGGGTCATACTTTCAATTGAATGGATGATATTTTTTAGCCTCGGGTTCTTCTTGTGTTTTATCTTCTGGCGTGGTATTAAAATAGGCATCCAAGCGTTTTTGTTTCAAGCAGGCCATGGCTGCTGGAGTTAGCGAGATTTTAGACAGCGAGGCAGTTTGTTATTTTTCAGTCAGTGACAGTTGATGGTTGATCATTGTCATGACAACGGGATTTGTTTAGCCTACTGCAACTTGTAGTCTTCTGGGCATTGGAGTCTTTTGCACAGCTAAAACAGACCAACGGCATTGAATTGAATACAGTTATTTATTTAAATTAAAAGAAAAAAAAATATATGGCCTATATTTTTTTAAAGACAGTTATTTTGTGGCGGCCCAGCAGCGATTCCTTCGCGGCCCGGTGCCGGTCCCCGGCCCATAGTTTGAGAAAGGGGGCTCTAACCTGCAGTGGTGCTCAGGTCAGCTGCTGAGACAGACTGAACTAGCAGCAGATCAGGCATCCCCTGACATTCGGTTATGTCCCTGATTATGAAAGGCCAGTAAGCTACCTGTTACAGGATCCTCTATGTGGCCTTTGCACTTCTATGGCCCCCACATGAGGCGTCATGAGCATGCAACATCATGACGCCCCTATGGCCAGTCGGGACAACCCAATAGGGTGGTCCCTGGCCATGGGGCATGTACACGAGTAGTTCTTTCTCAATCTTCAGGTAATGCTGTAGTTTCTGAAGGTGGCTTAAGTCGTTCGACTGTTGTAGCTTGGGTCTCATAATGGGGAACCTCGGGGTCAGCTACAAACTGTCGGATCTTTTGGATTACGGGACCCCTTCCCTGCATAGCGACTAGGTCAGCATTGGCAAGCTGTCTGCCTAGATGGCTCATTTGCAATTTAGAGTCTGGATTTTCACGACTCTCCCTGGCTTGTCGGTGAGTGATTGCATTTACTGTGCAATTCTGCCTGTCTGGGTGCCATTCTTCCTGAAACTCCAAAAGAGCCTGCCTTTGCCAGGCGGTCGACCTCATCATGGCCTGTTTTGTCCAGACCCGAGTCTGGGAGTGTCCCTTTACCTTTTTCCAGTACATAGTCATGCCATGATCTTTTCCAATCTTGTCACAGGCCAGGAAAAGCTCAGAATGCTTTACATCTTTGCCCCTGGCATGTTCCACATCATTCCATTTCCACATGGGGAAGTGGGAAATGAAACTATGGCAAGCATAGTTGGAGTCAGAACGCATGACTAGCTGCACAATGTCTTTTTCTGGCTTGGTACAACACAATGAGCACTGCTGCCATCTTTGCATACTGACTTGTCTTTATCCTTCCTGAGTCGGTATTGTGGTGCATCAACTGCACTATCAACCCAAACAATGCCCACCTCCTGCTTCAACTCTCATGGTGAAATAAATAGCCATCAACATAGACATTTGGGAGGTCCTTGAGACATTTTTGTCATGGTAATGATGATTTGAAGGAAAAGGGGTGGTGAATGAGATTGGTCCTCTGGTTCATTTTTGCAGTCACAATAGTAACAATCTGCTAAGCCCTGGCCTAAAGCCAGTCTGTGGTTCTGGGTGTACTTCCCTTCATCATAGCCTTGTAGCGCCATCATCCATGCAGCTGTTGGACACTCTTCCTTCCCTTAACCTCTGGCTGTACAAGAAAGACAGGCTGATGACACAGCTGTCAACTTTCTGACCACCAGTGTAGCTGCGGAAATGACCCATGGCCCAAATGGCATTTAGCAGGGCTTTCTCACAGTCTGAAAATTTCAGCTCTACACTACTTGGAGATCAATTAGCATAGATGATGACTCGTCCATCTGTTATACTTCTGCGACAGGACAGTGCTTAGGCAATGGGTTGAGACGTTGGCTTCTAGATCGAACTATCCTTGTCAGGACAAGTGAGGCATGAGGCTGAGCAGAGTTTCTGCTTCAGCTCTTGGAAAGCTTGTTCTTGAAAGCTTCCCCACTGGAACGCTTTGTCCTTCCGGAAGAGCTTGGTAAGTGGTCTGCCAGTCTCTGCATCCTTTTCATCCACAGTCTGAACAGCTTAGTCATGTCTGACAATCCTAGAGCCGGTGTGGATTGCAAAGCTGTCTTCAAATCAACAAGCTTTTTCAGCATGGTCAATCCATGTTATCTTTTGATGTGCCGTCAGTCCTTTATCATGTATAGTGCTAGACAGTGGCGCCTTAATTTCTGCACAATTGGGGAGCCACTGTCTACAGTATAATGTTATAGCTAGGAAAAACAACTTGTTTCTTAGAGGTTTTGGAATGCTTTGTATGGCAGCTATACATTTGGGAGAGAGGTTTGCACCCTGCTGTGATCACATTTCCCAGAAAGGTCACCTGTTGCTGAACTCATTGTAATTTACCTAAACTAGCTTTGTGACCATTGTTTGCCAAATATTGCAACAGTGCTTCAATATCTGTCTCATAAGCCTGCTTTGAAGATGAACAACTCATATCATCAACATACGGGAGAAGTGCACTTCCAACTGGCAATGTCAATGTCTCCCGGCTTTCTTTTAGTGCCAGAATTGTATATTGCAGGACTTTCACAATAGCCTTGGGGTAAATGGGTCCACGTCCAGGTTTTACCCTTAAATGAATATGCAAACCAGTATTGAGAATGTTCATGGACTGGAATGCTGACAAATGCATTTGCTAGATCCAAAACAGAAAACCCCTTACTGGTTGGTCAAACTTGTGACAACTGTGTGTGGGTTTGGAACATTTGGAGCTCAAACTTGGACTGCCGCATTCACTACCTGCAGATCCAGAACACATGTTCACTCATCAGGCTGGCCAGCATCTGATTTTGTTTACTGGAAATATAGGTATGTGCACTGGTTAAGTGTCACATAGGACAATATTTGCCTTCATTGAAGATTCAAACAATTATGCCCTTTATAAGTTTGGGCTTCAATGGTGTTGCTCTTTACAGGAGCGATAATCAGATTGTTATTTCTACAAGTGCCATCCTTTTTATTAGTCCCACATCATATTTGTTTTCTGCCCATAATGTGCGTGGAACTTTTGCTAGATCTGGTGAATGAGGTGTCAAACATTTTTCTCCCCAATTGTCTCCGGCCAATTACCCCACTCTCCCGAGCCGTCCCGATCGCTGCTCCACCCCCTCTGCCGATCCAGAGAGAGCAGGGCCGCAGACTACCACATGCCTCCTCCGATACATGTTGAGTTGCCGGTTGCTTCTTTTCACCTGACAGTGAGGAGTTTCGGCAAAGGGACGTAGCGTGTGGGAGGATCACGCTATTCCCCCAGTTCCCCCTCCTCCCTAAACAGGGGCCCTGACTGACCAGAGAAGGCACTATTGCAGCGACCAGGACACATACCCACATCTGGCTTCCCACCCGCACACATGGTCAATTGCGTCTGTAGGGACGCCCGACCAAGCTGGAGGCAACACAGGGATTCGAACTGGCAATCCCCGTGTTGGTAGGCAACGGAATAGACCACTACGCTACCCGGACAGAAGTGTCAAACATGTTTGTGTGAAAATGTGAGAGTGTGTGTGTGTGTGTGTGTGTGTGTGTGTGTGTGTGTGTGTGTGTGTGTGTGTGCATTTTCTGGCATTAATTGTACACCCATTTTTACATAGAAATGTGTTTGACAGCGCTGTTTAAATGTTTTGAGTTGTTTCAGTTCCCTGCCACCAGTTGTCTTCCATGCATTGGCTCACCCAAAATCCCAAGTCCTGCCAATTTTTATATGGAGTCTTTGGTAGAGAGATAGATGGCCTTAAATTGCAAGTTCAGAGAAAATCTTGGTCGCCGTTTATCTGGTAGCCTTACTCCTACCAGTACAGTGTCATTCCAAAACATCCAGTCTGTTCTCAAAACGTCTCTTTCCTGACCTTCTCTGAACCATTTCAACTCAAACTCTGCACCTAATGAAATACACATTCATACACATACAACTCCTCTTCTAGGTTGTCCAATCATTTGTGGAATTTTTTCCTCCTTGCCTAACCATGCCTATCCCTGCGTTGCTTGCAACCAAGGTGATGCTTAGTGCACACATTAGATCTTGGCCCAACAAATTTATAGGGCAACAGGAAGAGAGGAGGAATGAGTGAATGCATTTTTCATGTCATCTTCCATGCTAGCAGGAATTGTGTAGTTCTATTTTACAGAATTACCTGTAGCTCCAATTGTTCTGACATACGTACCTTCCACTCAATTGGGGTATTCTCTTTCTATTATTACCGATTCTGTTGCCCCTGAATCTACCAAAAATGTGATCGGCTGAACTGTGACAGCTTAGGCATAACCTTGTATGCTTTTTGACAACATTGCATACTTACCCTGTGGTTTACTGACATTGCTGCGGTTCAAAATTATAGCGTCTCTCAATTGTTGCCGTGTCGTGTATGTTTGCGCAAGGGTGTTCTCACGTGTCGACGAGTTAGAAAGTGGATCTCCGTCTGTCCTTGGCTCAGTGGCTAGTTAGTTATTATTCTGTGTCAATCTTGTTTTTTGGACAATCCTTTGGCCCAATGCTCAGATGCGCCCCCAAAAAAGCCATCATTACATTCTCTGCCCTGTCCACATCCCCTGTGACCATCACCTCCTTCCACGTCACGTTCCTCTTTGTGGCTTTTCAGACAACCATCACTACATCAGACAACCATTGCTGAAACGCGTTCCCCATCGGCTGCACACACGTTATTTCACATCCTTATTAATAGCTCTTTATACATTTATTTTGTAGATATGCTTTAATTCAAGCTTCATTGTTCATTTTCACAAATCTATAAAATGTAGAGTTCAAAAGGTACGCAACTGTTTGTGTAGCTGAACTGAAGTGTTTAGTAAAGGATTTTACAAATCTAAACATTGATATTGTTCATTTTTAGACCTCTAGTTTGCATTGATATTGTTAATTTTTACAAACCTATGCAAATATAAAGTCCATAAAAGGTATGCCACTGTTCTTACATGCATGTGTTTTTGCAGTTGTGTAGCTGAACTGAAGTGTTTGGCTGCGGTGGATGCTTGCATGCATGCTTTGCAGCCACTATCGTTTATTATGCTTTTGTTACTCTGTGTTTTCTAAGACACTGGCTAAATGTAAAATTCAGTACTGTGAATGACATGAGTACATGGGTCATACAGTGCATCCGGAAAGTATTCATGGATTAAATTCCTTTTTTTCCCCTCATTAATCTACCTACACACAATACCCCATAATGACTAAGTGAAAAAGGTTTTGTAGAAATTTTTGCAAATTTATTAAAGATAAAAAACTGAAATATTGCATGTACAGAAGTATTCACACCCTTTGCTATGACACTCAAAATTGAGCTCAGGTTCATCCTGTTTCCACTGATCATCCTTGAGATGTTTCTACATCTTGATTGGAGTCCACCTGTAGTAAATTCAATTGACTGGACATGATTTGGAAAGGCACAAACCTGTCTATATAAGGTCCCACTCTTGACGGTGCATGTCAGAGCAGAAACCAAGCCATGAAGTCAAAGGAATTGTCTGTGGACCTCCGAGACAGGATTATATCGAGGCACAGATCTGGGGAAGGGTACAAAAAAATCTCTACAGCTTTGAAGGTCCTGAAGAGCACAGTGGTCTCCATCATTCGTAAATGGAAGAAGTTTGGATCCACCAGGACTCTTCCTAGAGCTGGCCGCCCAGCCAAACTGAGCAATCAGGGGAGAAGGGCCTTGGTCAGGGAGGTGACCAAGAACCCGATGGTCACTCTGGCAGAGCTCCAGTGTTCCTCTGTGGAGATGGGAGAACCTTCCAGAAGAACAACCATCTCTGCAGCACTCCACCAATCAGGCCTTTATGGTAGAGTGGCCAGACGGAAGCCTCCGCTCAATAAAAGGCACATGAAAGCCCGCTTGGAGTTTGCCAGAAAACACCTAAAGGACTCTCAGACCATGAGAAACAAGATTCTCTGATCTGATGAAACAAGATTGAACTCTTTGGCCTGAATGCCAAACGTCACATCTGGAGGAAACCAGGCACCTCTCATCACCTTGCTAATACAATCCCTACAGTGAAGCATGGTGGTGGCAGCATCATGCTGTGGGGATGTTTTTCAGCGGCAGGAACTGGGAGACTAGTCAGGATCGAGGGAAAGATGAATGGAGCAAAGTAAAGAGAGATCCTTAATGAAAACCTGCTCCAGAGCACTCAGGACCTCAGACTGGGGCGAAGGTTTACCTTTCAACATGACAACGACCCTAAGCACACAGCCAAGACGACAAAGGAGTGGCTTCGGGACAAGTCTGTGAATGTCCTTGAGTTGCTCAGCCAGAGCCCAGACTTGAACCCCATTGAACATCTCTGGAAAGACCTGAAAATAGCTGTGCAGCGACGCTCCGCATCTAACCTTACAGAGCTCGAGAGGATCTGCAGAGAAGAATGGGAGAAATGCCCCAAATATAGGTGTGCCAAGCTTGTAGCTTCATACCCAAGAAGACTTGAGGCTGTAATCGCTGCCAAGGGTGCCTCAACCAAGTACTGAGTAAAGGGTGTGAATACTTATGTACATGCAATATTTCAGTTTTTTAATTTTTAATAAATTTGCAAAAATTTCTACAAAACCTTTTTTGCTTTGTCATTATGGGGTATTGTATGTAGATTGATGAGGAAAAAAAAGGAATTTAATCCATTTTGGAATAAGGCTGTAGCAACAAAATGTGGGGAAAGTGAAGGGGTGTGAATACTTTCTGGATGCACTGTATATGGTTTCCCAAATCACTTTTTTTTTGCCGTTTTTTTTTTCCCCAGGCTGGCTTAAGGCATCACACCACATTTTCTTTTCATTGATTGACAATTGACAATTCATCTCCCGCTAATACATCAAAAACAGCTCTGAAAGTTGTCAACCATTTTGAAGTTTACAGATTTGTGCAAGTCATCCCAGTCTGTCTTCCATTTCTACAAATCAGTGCAATTACTCATAAATATTTACTGTTCACTTTCACTATACAATTGTTGTGATTATGCTGATTCACTTTTAAAATGTTTACAGGTTGTTATATAGTTGAGCTGGACTGGGATCTAACTGCACAGGAGAAGCATTAACGATGGGATACATGTTATTATACGTTTACCTTCTCACCATTTGTCACCTAATATGCTGACGTCACTTTGTATCTTACAAGTTTGCTTCTAAATCGTTTCAGGTAAAAGCATGCCCTAAGTGACTGCTACTTTCACATGTATTGTCCAAAAATTAGTGCTTTTAATTGATCTATAGCTGACCTCAATACAAACGATCAACATTCTGCCACCTCAGCATCCAGTTTATTTGCATGAATTCACTCTCAGTTTTGCTATCAGTCATTTTATTATACCGGAAATGAATTAATTAAATAGTACATAATTTAAATATATTTGTATATTTTACATATTTAATTACGCATTATTACCACAAATGTTTGTGTTCTTTTCAAGTAATGTTTCATCAATATGTACACATAGTACCTCATAATTGCTGTTTGTAGTGACCGCAAGGAAATCCACAATGGATTAGGAGCTCTAAGGAAAGGCAATGGTTAGTCATTTCACAGCTATCAAAAACAAGAAAGTACTTCATAGATACTTTGATAATATTTTTGTTTAGGTTTTCATTTGGAATGTAGTTCAGCCAGGGGGGCAAATTATTCTAGAATTCTGTGGCAGTTGGAAGAATGAAGAAGGATCAGATCGTTATAAGACATTAGAGAGCACAAAAGGATGTAATCTGGATTTGTGAATGCCTGCTGCCTACGTAGCCACTGACCTCACCGCATGTCATTGGTTACTATGGAACTGGCAACGTTATTTAGAACCCGCAGGGTGACATGATCCAAACCCAGCCCTGTAATTGGCTAGTTATTCAGAGCTTTTTCTTTTGGAAAAAAGTCGACCAGCTTGTTATGTTGTGGGTGGTTGCCATGACAACTACACGCCAGACAATTTCTGGTAAAAATAATATTTATCCATTTCCTCCACATCTCGCTGGCGCATGGGAACATTACGAAGGTGTTTATCTTAATCTGAATTTCTTTCATACTGACAGTACTAGAACCTGCATGCTGGCCGGACCCACTCATCCATATGTGATCTAACAAACGCATTTGATGAAACAACTTATTTAAGAAGTGGCTCCTGGAAGCAATCTGTGGGGTGTGATGACATCTTACCTCGGGGACCACCATTTGCATGTGGGCGACTGATATAAGGACAGCCATCTGCCGACACACATGTGACGGAAGTTTATTTTATATCCGCACTGGATGTTTGGAGGTGAGGGGAGTGAGACGTGTCCTCTAGTACAGCTCAACATCTGGTCAGAACACAACTAGACCTCAGTCTGGACTCTGCATGCACTGGCTTGAAACTCTGTCCAGCCCAAAGAGAATAGTATGGCAGTGACAAGAGCAAGATAACATGGAATTAACATGTGTAAAAATAAAACATCTCAAAGAGTATATACAAGTCAAGAAAAGTTCATGGTAGATAGGGACAGGCAGGCATCAATTAGTCTGACCTGATCCTGCATTAGCTCGTGATGAGTCAGACTGCTTTTGGGTGTGAGTATCACAAGATGAGGTGATACACCTCTCCATAAATATGACCTCTGATTTAATATAATTCGAGCCATTTGAGGTTACTGCTGCCATCTTTATGGTATGTAACATGTTTAAGTAGCTGCACTTAAGGATTTCTTTCCAGCGATCCATAGGCCCATTTCTATGGAGCTCATGCACCTCCAATATTTACCTCCACTCCCTGCATAAATAAATCAACAAGACATTGCCGAGTAGCCAAACATCTGTTAAGAACTGGAATACGATTGGTTGTGTAATCAACTATTAAAAAATAAAAACAATGATTTTAACTTTGTGACTACCAAATATGATACTTTAGCCAAAGCCATAATCTACTTACACCAGTTTTACCTACAGAAATTGAAAAACAACAGACTGCCATGTTCAAAAGGAATGTGCATTCAGTATCACCAAAATTAAAAACTATTCCATTTTTATCAGTAGGTATTAAAAAATTGGACAAGTTGTTGGAGAGTGTTGGTGTGCAGAAGGGTTACTTAAAACTCCCATTTTATTTTCATGACAATAGTTTGTTTGGGAGAATATGGGAATACAAGCTATGTGCACTTTTGTCTACTTTTAGATGAGCATCCACAATTTCCATAGTTTGGTGCCTATTCATTCTGAAACTTAACCTTGCATTTGTCACTCACCAAAAAATCCACATCAATTCTCTCTCTCTCTCTCTCTCTCTCAAAATAACCAAATCTGTTTTTTTTTTACAAAATCAGTCCAAATGCAACAAACAATATTTACCCGCATGGTGTAAACGATAACTGGGTCTAAGAGGGAGGTGAATCTTTAATGAACAAAAATGGCATGTTTATTAATTTAGTAAAACAAATTAGATAGAAGACAAACCAAAAAAACAAATCAGTTAACTTAGCTCCAGTTTTACAGGCAACAAAATGTATGGGCTGTTGTTTGACACAAACGTAAAAAAAGGTAGCGCTAAACATTGGTAGAATTATACCAGGATTATAACAAACTAAGGTAGAAAACTAGGCCGAAGGGGTGATTTGGATCCAAAAAGCTCAGTGTAGAGGATTTTTCTGCCTGCTGTCCATCAGGTTACGGGGTTTCTCTTGAGCCTTCCTGTCGAAGGGAAACCAGTCTACTGAGCCACAGTTTCTCAGCCTTGTCCTTATCCATGAACAACTACATAGAGAAGAAGAAAGTGGGTGGGTTGGGAGACAAAGAAATGTATCCCAAAACACACCAAGACCTCAGTACTACAGAAACCAAAAGGAGAACAAAGTGGCAGTGCAGCTCAGTAGTGACACCAACTACCCATCATCTGGACAACCAAGATTTCTTATAAGCCAGCAAGCATCCAACCTGCTGATCTGTCCTTGTGCGAGTCACTAAAGCCCGACCAATTTTAGGGGTGCTGTTCTGTCGCTGACCATGTGCTCTGACCTCCATGGAGCATGGAGGGGAGGGGCAAGAAAAAAAAGAACAGTTAAGTATGGCATTCTTAGACTACATGGAGAAAAGCATTCGATCAGTCGAGAACCAAAAGGATCTAAGTGGCGCAAGCTTTATCCCTGTCCCTTCTGAGATATGGGGAGTCAATACCAATAACTACGGTTGTGACTGCTTATAGTGTTATGACCATGTCATCTTTTCAGGTGTTCAGGTTGCCAGTCACTTTTTTCTTCTCACATCCAAGGTGTGAGATTATGAGCATCACTTCCTGCTGGTCAGCTGGTAGAGCTGAATGGTCATGAGGATGGCACATGGTGATTAGTGCAACTTCTGAACCCTCAAGTGTTAAAGTTCAGTATGGAATTCTTAAGTCACACCGTGATGATGTTGTAATACTGAAGTAGAGAGTTGTGGAACATTGAATGTATTCTGTTATTTCACCCCCTGGGTTAGCATTAAATTAAGATAAGGGTTAAAGTGATATTAGCTGCAATCCATAAAATTTCTCCATTAGTAAATTGTCATTTCATCCATCTCGACCATGGAGTCAGGTGCATAGTGTTACATGTTATCTTTACCACGGTTGGTGACACGCTCCAGTCGTTTTTACCACTGTTGAATTTTTTTGGCCGAATGGAATGAACATTTTTCCAGTGACAAAAATGTGTGTTAGAAACAACACCAGTAGGCAAAAAAATTGAAACATGATGCCGATGATGTGATGCTTCTGTCAGACAGACTATCAGTACAACTGCAGAACAATGTGCTGATGTAGTTTAGGCTGCCTCTGTTACCTCTGGTTAAAGAGGTAATCGCATTTTAGCAAGGGTGCAGACTATTTACTGGTGAACTGACCGCACACCAGAAACGGTGGCTGCTACGTTTTGTTTGTAGTATCAGAAAATCACTTGCAACAGGTCTAGTTCTGTATGCCTCCCCCCCCCCCAACAGAATCGCCACATCGTCATCACATTTCAAATTGATAAAATATGGCAAAATCTTAGGGATTCCAACTTTAACATTAGGGTTAAGGTTGGGATAAAGATTTAAGTTTAAGATTATGGCCAGGGTTGGAGTCAAAGTTGGTTAAAATGATAAGGGAGTACAAATAGGGAATACCAATATATTCTATTCTTTCCTTCTCTACTCACTTCACACCCTTGTTAAAATACTTTTGTGCAAAAAGGAGAAGAGAGACAAAAGACTGGATTTTTAACTCTGGGCTCAACTTTAAGTATATATTTTTTTCCATGACTAGTGCCTGCTCATGCTCAGCAGGCCTTGTAGTGGGAAAGAGCCAGTGTTAGTTGCTGGTGTCTCTACCATTATCAGCCTTAAAGACATTGACGTAAACGGGAATGCAAAAGCATGTCTGGAAAAATGAAAGCATTTTGTTTATTAGATAGGAGCTCGTAATACAGCAACTACTGGAACTGAAGAACAAGGCACACAGACAAAGGAAGGAACAGACAGAAGAGTGATTTCAATATTCACTGTGTGTGTGTGTGTGTGTGTGTGTGTGTTAACACGCTTATTGTGCGTACATATTGTACATCCATCTAATGGTATGCGTCTAATAATGCCTATTATATGCAGATTATTGAGCAACCCAGACACTGAGGATCCACAACTCAGTGCATTCTTAGTGCCAGACCCAAGCCCGGATAAATGGGGAGGGTTGCGTCAGCAAGAGCATCCGGTGTAAAATCTTTGCCCAAATGTTTTGTTCGTTGGTGTCTCTCGTGTCCGAGGATCCATTCCAAGAGATTAAGGTGTTTGCTTGAAACGAAGATGGCTTGACAGTCCAAGGTGAGAATAGAAGAGACTGGAACAGCATGGACAGGGGATTGTAGGGGGTGGACTCATTCCTGTGGCTCTCTGTTCTTGGCGGATTTTCCGGCGGCAGCGCTTTTTCTTCCGCATGCATTCGTTTGTCAGTTTCAGCCTTGATGGAACCAGCCAGGCAGCCAGCTCTCCAGTGTTTTCGATTTTCCGCTACTTTTTCCCCAGTTCTTAGGGTCGATGTTGAAGGTGATCAGCGTTCCCTTGATACAGTCCTTGTAGCGTTTTTTGGGAGCTTCTCTTTGTCTTTGACCTTCAGTCAGTTCGGAATATAAAATTTGTTTCGGGAGTCTGTCGTTTGGCATCTTCTGGATGTGGCCAAGCCACCGCAGCTGGTGACGTTCAATTATCGTCTCGATGGAAAGGAGATCGGCTCTTTCGAGAACTTGATTGTTGGTGACCCATTCTTGCCAAGAAATTCCCAGAATACTTCTCAGTTTTTGCCGGTGGAAGTGTAACCCCCTATCATATTACAATAGCTCATTTACATTTATGAATGACCTGAACCTACAGTTACAAGGCAAAGATAAAAACATATCTGATATGATCAGTGTTGTTAATGCGTTCAGTGCAAAACTGTCATTGTACATTCAGCAAGTGAAAAACAAAAGGTTTCAGCACTTCCCCTGTGTCACAAAGATGTTGGAAAGTCACACAGGTGCAGCCAGCGTTTTAAATGTTTCCAAGTATTGTGACCTCTTGTCAAGGCTTGGACAGGAGTTTGCAGACAGATTCAGTGACTTTGAGAAACTTGAGCCCTGTGTGACATTTATGGCCAACCCCTTCATGGATGTGGACATAAGTGAGCTTTCAGGACAGATTGCTGAACTTTTCTGTGTTGATCCTGTAGAAATGGAAACTGAGGTAATAAACCTTCAAAATAATGTGCAGTTAAAGGCTCAACAGCATTCTCAGCATTTCTGGAGCTTAGTAGAGCCAGATAACTATAAGAATCTTCACCAAGCAGCTCTGAAAATGTCTGCTTTGTTTGGGTCTACATACCTCTGTGAGTCGGCCTTTTCTGACATGAATGTCATGAAATCAAAATTCAGAAAAAGACTGACAGATGACTCCATAAGAGTGAACCTGAGTGGATACACTCTCGCATATGCCTCTCTTGTTGACTCCATGCAGTGCCAGTCATCTCACTAACTACAAAAGACTGAATACACATCACACATACCACTGTACATGTGAATACTCTTGTGAAGTGATACAGTGACATGTGGACAGATATAACAAAATGACAAGTGAATAAGTAATAATATCTGTGTATTTGTAATTGCATTTTGTTTTGACAGCATTCATATTTTAATTTGATAGTGTGAGATAGACTAGAAAGAAATGCATGCAGAAATACAAAACGCACATGCAGGTGAATTAAATACTTTTTGTGATTGTTTTAATACAAAATGTGAGTTGTGGAAACCAACATTTTGTGAATGTTTAGGCAAAACAAGCTTATTCAGTTTGTTTAGTTTGAAATAAGCTATGAGAATAAATGTTTGAGAACACGAGTCGCTCTCGGCCGTTTTCATTTTGTAAAAGAAGCTCTCAGAGGAAAAAAGGTTGGAGACCCCTGGCGTAGCGCCTCCTGTTGGCGAACTGGATGAACTGTGAGCCAGGAAACACCACAAATTTATTCAAGTAAGACTGTTTCAGTAGCCATTCACTTCATGGAATTATTCAAGTAAAACTTCCAGTTAAGGGCCCCAACGAGATATCTCCTTTTATTTATTATTTTTGTTTATTTGGGTGTTGTGCACAACAGGGGTATTGCAGCACTGCAACATATCAGTGTATAATTCATACTTGTATTTGGCATGTATATTTTTTATTTTTTTGTATTTGGGAACCATCATATGAATATTGGTACATACTGTTATTCCCTATCTACATCTATCTAAAGTACAATTCCATGCAACTCTACTTACCTTGTGCCTTGTCCAGATTATTTACACACAGTCAACTCATACTATACCTACCCTTGAGGTAAAATTCTATCCTTATTAAAGAAGGGTTACAGAAGCATTCTAGTTTATGGATTTGGTACTTGTAGAGGTTCCAGGCTTCACAACCGTACAGGAGGGTTGAAAAGAACCACTGCACGGTAAACCATAATTTTGGTAGATGTCTTGAGATCACAATCATAGAAAACATGGTGAGAAAGTCAGCCAAAGGCAGTGTGGGCAGCTTTCAGTCTGTTGGTGATATCTGGTTCTAGACTACATGTTTCTTCGAGGATAATTCCAAGGTACTGAAAGGGTTGAACTTGTTCTATAGGTTGGCCAAGGGTGGTGATTTGAAGTGGAACTCCTGGAGTATCCTGAGGCACATCAGCAAGCGTTTTGGTTTCCTTGATGTTCACAGAAAAGCCAAAAGTTTCGTAGGCCTGAACAAAGGAGCTGGTGATTGACTGAAGACCTTCTGGAGTCATGGCAGGAGCAGCATTATCATCGGCATATTGACGCTCAATGATGACATTGGTGGATGTCTTATTCTTAGACTTCAAGCACTGAAGATTGAACAGGCTGCCACCAAAGCGGTAATGGCTGTTGACTTTATAAATAACGTAGGCACTAGAACACAGCCTTGCTTTACTCCACAATCTATGGGGAAAGGCTCTGAAAGGGTTCCACGGAAACAGACAGCCTTTCATGGTATCATGGAGGGTGCAAATTATCTGGATGAAGTGGGCAGGGCATCCAGATTTGGATAGCACGTCCCACAAAATGGCTCTCGGAAGAGAATCAAATGTATTCTCAAGGTCGAAAAAGATGAAAAACATTGTCTTCTGTTGTTCTCTTGCCTTCTCCTTGAGCTGTTGTGCCGCAAAGATCATATTGGCGGTCCCTCTGTGGGATCGAAAACTGCTTTGGGATTCAGGGAGAACTCCTTCGGCCAGGGTGGTGAGATGAGTCAGAGGGATCCGCAACAGAATTTCCCCAGCTGTTGAGAGAAGGGAAATTCCTCTGTAATTGCCGCACACTCCTCGGTCCCCTTTTTTGAAAATGGTGATGTTTGCATCTCTGAAATCAGCTGGGGTGGTCCGGGTTTCCCAGATCTGCAGTATGATTTCGTACAGTCACTTCTGAAGAGGCAGTCCTCCATACTTGTACAGTTTTGCAGGGATTCCATCGGGGCCAGCCGCTTTGTTGTTGCGCATCTGAGCGATCGCTGTTTGAAGCTCCTTGGTGGAAGGAGGTGCAGACATCCACGGTTTTTGCAGCAGAGTGGGTAGGCCATCAAGGCAGTCCAGAGACGCTTGTAATGGTTTGCAGAGGAGCTGGTGGTAGTGCTGTCTCCATCGTTGGCTGATGGCTACGTCGTCCCTCAGAATTGTTACTTTTCCTCTGCTTTCATTGGTGTTGATGCGGTCTTGATGGGTCCGTAGATGGCACGGGTAGCAGAGAAGAAGTTGTGGAGGTGGTTCTGGTCTGCGCAGCCCTGGATCTCAAGGGCTTTACTTTGCCACCAAGCATCCTTCATGGAGCAGAATTGAGCTTGGGTGTTTGATTTCAGTGTCTTGTAGTACTCTTCTTTCGTTTTGGAGGTTCTATCTTTCTCCCAGGAGAGACGAGCTTGATTCTTTGTGCTGATCAGGTTGAAAATTTCCTGGTTGTTCTTATCAAACCAATCCTGGTGACATCTTTTCAGAATACCAATTTCGGTTTCAGCTACAGTGAGGAGGGTCGTTTTTAGGTTTATCCAGTTTGATATGGGGTTGTTTTTGATGAGGGCAACATCCTTCAGGACTTCTGTGACCTTATTCCGGGAGTTTCTTCTTAGGCTGAGATGTTCAAGCTTTCGGACGTCGATTTTCTTTAGCTGAATGGTCATGGCAGGGTGTCTAGGTTTAGGTTTGAATCACAGATGGAGCTTGGAGATGACCAGCCTATGATCGGTCCAACAGTCATCAGCATGCGGGAGTGCCTTGGTGACATAGACATTGGATCGGTCCTCATGCGTACAATCACAAAGCCAATGAGATGCCAGTGGTGGGATCGCGGATGTGTCCAGGTAGTTTTCTGGCTCATTTTGAGTTGGAAGATAGTATTTGTGATGGTGAGGCCATGTTCTGCACAGAGGCCAAGAAGAAGGCTTCCATTTGAGTTGCATTTATCGACTCCATGCTTCCCAATGATGTTGCTCCATGTTGTACTGTCTCTGCCAATGCGAGCGTTGAGGATGAGCTTGTCAGCTGCTGGAACGGTGGAAATAGTTCTTGATAGGGTGTTGTAGAAGGCAATTTTCACCTCATTGTCAGCATCAAGAGTCAGAGCAGAAGCGCTGATGGCAGTCGGGAAGTATCCATTTTGAAGTGGCAATCTGATGGAGAGAATGCATTTGTTAATGCAGACAGGTGTTAGATTCAGGTCACGGACAAGTTTGGATCTGATCGCAAAGTCGGCTCCATGAATTCGGCGGTCCATTTCTGATAATGAATGTATATCCGAGACCTTTTTCTTCGAGTTGGCCTTCATCTGCAAGTATTGTCTCTTGAAGAGCCGCAAGATCATTGTTGAAACGAGAGTTGTTGTGCAATAAGGGCAGTTTATCGTTCCGGTCTATCAGAGTCATTCTGATCAAGAAGAGTCCCAATGTTCCAGGTTCCAAAAGTCAGTAGTGTAAAAACTTCCTTATTTCGCCCGCGAGAAATGGATTTCCCACTGGATGCGGTATTCCAGTCAGAAGACATGGGAAACAGCTGTCTTTAGCCCACATTTTCTAGGTCTTACCCTGATTGGGGGGGAGCAGCGCTGTCCCTAAAAATGGCTGCTCCATTGCAAGGTTGCTACCGAATCCACACAAAGTTTCCCAGGTTCATGTAGAGATGACCATCAGATCCTTGCCGCCAATTGTGTGCCTTTGGAGTTAGGAGCTTCCAGGATGATGCAGTCCCTTTAGCCATTCGCTAAAGCCTTGGTTAAAGTGGTGATCTTGTCATGACGCTGGTCCACACTGCTTGGCCTGGGAGGATCTAGTTCCATGGCAACACAAGAGTGAAGACAATGGAATCGACCACAGGTTGTACCCAAGTGATGTGATGGTCGGATTGCGGAGTCCGGACTGCCCACTTGTTAGGCACTTATGAGCAAGGGATGTGTGGGATTTTTATAACCACCAGTCCGTGGTCCCATTAGGCTTTAGCCAGCTGAGTGCTGCCCAGGTTGCACCAACTCTACAAGTGAAGTCCGGTCAATACTGCAAGGAGGGGCCTATGCGGGATTTGTCAGGCATGCAGGAATCTGTAGCCTGTACCTTTCAGCCTACATCACAAGACATTTCAGCAACGCATTTGCCCAAATATGCGGATCATGAATCAGTTTTCCATACTGGATCGGTCAAGGCGCGGGTTACCAATGACCACTACTGGTACTGTTGGCCAGCAGAGTGCCAGTGGAAACTTCACTGTTGGGTGAAGGAGAGAGGGAAGGCATGTCCAGAGGCAGTAGGAGAGGAGGAAGAGTCGGAGTGTGGAGGTGAGAGTTGGAACTTTGAATGTTGGCGCTATGACTGGTAAAGGGAGAGAGCTGGCTGATATGATGGAGAGAAGGAAGGCAACTATACTGTGTGTGCAAGAAACCAGTTGGAAGGGGAGTGAGGCCAGGGGTATTGGAGAGTTCAAACTCTTCTACCATGGTGTGAATGGGAGGAGAAATGGGGTAGGAGTCATTCTGAAAGAAGAGTATGTCAAGAGTGTGTTGGAGGTGAAGAGGGTGTCAAGACAGAGTAACGAGTATGAAACTGGAAATCGAAGTTGTGTTGATAAATGTTATCAGTGCATATGTCCCTCAAGTTGGGTGTGAGATGGAAGCAAAAGAAGAATTCTGGAGTGAATTAGATGAAGTGGTGGAAAGGGTACCCAAGGAGGAGAGATGGTGATTGGAGGACTTGGGCATGTTGGTCAAGGAAACAGAGGTGATGGGTAGGTACGGTGTCAAGGAGAGGAATGTGGAAGAACTGATGGTGGATTTTGTGAAAAGGATGGATATGGCTGTGGTGAATACATATTTAAAGAAAATGGAGGAACACAATGACAAGAGTGGAGGAAAGTTCACACAGGTGGACTATATCTTGTGTAGGAGGTGTGCTCTGAAAGGGATTGGAGACTGCAAGGTGGTGACAGGGGAGAACGTAGCTAGGCAACATCAGATGGTGGTCTGTCGGATGATTTTGGAGACCCAAGAAGAAGAAGAGTGAAGGCAGAGCCAAGGAGCAAATGATGGAAGTTGAAGAAGGAGGACTGTTGTGTGGAGTTCAGGGAGGAGTTAAGACAGGCACTGGGTGGTAGTGAAGAGTTGCCAGATGGCTGGGCAAGCACTGCAGAAATAGTGAGGGAGGCAACTAGGAAGGTACTTGGTTTGTCATCTGGAGAGATGAAGGAAGACAATCAGACTAGGTGGTGGAATGAGGAAGTACAGCAAAGTATACAGAGGAAGCATTTGGAAAAGGAAGTGGGATAGTCAGAGAGATGAAGAAAGTAGACAAGAATACAAGGAGATGCAGTGTAAAGCAAAGAGAAGCGACAAAGGCGTATGGTGAGTTGTATGAGAGGTTAGACACTAAGGAGAAAAGGACTTGCACCGATTGGCTAGACAGAGAGACTGAGCTGGGAAGGATGTGCAGCAGGTTAGGGTGATCAAGGATAGAGATGGAAATGTGCTGACAAGCGTGTAGAGTGTGTTGAAAAGGTGGAAGGAGTACTATGAGGGGCTGATGAATGAAGAAAAAGAAGGTTCGATAATGTAAGGATAGTGAATCATGAGGTGCGGTGGATTAGCAAGGAGGAAGTGAGGGCAGCTATGAAGAGTGGAAAGACAGTTGGTCCAGATGACATACCTGTAGAGGCATGGAGGTGTTTAGGACAGCGATTTTCAAAAATAAGGGTGATGTGCAGAAAGAACTGTAGCAATTACAGAGGTATAAAGTTGATCAGCCACAGCATGAAGATATGGGAAAGAGTAATAGAAACTACTAGGTTAAGAGGAGAGGTGACGATTAGCGAGCAGCAGTATGGTTTCATGCCACGAAAGAGCACTACAGATGTAATGTTTGCTCTGAGAATGTTGATGAAGAAGTATAGAGAAGATCCGAAAGAGTTACATTGCGTCTTTGTGAATTTAGAGAAAGCATATGACAGAGTGCCGAGAGGTGTGGTATTGTATGAGGAAGTCGGGAGTCAAGTCAAGTCAAAGTATGTAGGAATGGTGCAGGATATGTATGAGGGCAGTGTGACAGTGATGAGGTGTGTGGTTGTAATGACAGATGGGTTCAAGGTGGAATTACATCAACGGTCAGCTCTGAGCCCTTTGTTTGCAATGGTGATGGACAAGATCAGGCAGGAGTCTCTGTGGACTATGATGTTCACGGATGACGTTGTGATCTGTAGCGAGAGTAGGGTGCAGGTTAAGGACAGCTTGGAGAAGTGGAGGTATCCACTGGAGAGAAGAGGAATGAAAGTGAGTAGGAGTAAGACGGAATACATATGCGTGAACGAGAGGGATGACAGCGGAATGGCGAGGATGCAAGGAGTAGAGGTGATGAAGGTGTATGAGTTTGAATACTTGGGGTCAATTTTTTTTTTGGCAGGGCGGAAGAGAAGTGAAGAAGAGAGCGCAGGCAGGCTGGAGTGGGTGGAGAAGAGCGTCCGGAGTGATTTGTGACAGAAGGGTACCAGCAAGCGTTAAAGGGAAGGTTTACTAGATGGTAGTGAGACCAGCCATGTTATATGGTTTGGAGACAGTGGCACTGATGAAAAGACAGAAGGTGAAGCTGGAGGTGGCAGAATAGAAGATGCTAAGATTTTCATTGGGGGAGTGATGAAGGACAGGATTAGGAGCGAATATATTAGAGCAGGGGTGTCAAACTCCAGGCCTCGAGGGCCGCAGTGTCTACAGGTATTTGTTGCAACCGTGCACTACACCACCTGATTTCACTAATTAGCTCACCTCCTTGATCAAGGAGGGAAAGGAACTAGTTTAATCAGGTGGTGTAGTGCATGGTTGCAACAAATACCTGCAGACACTGCGGCCCTTGAGGCCTGGAGTTTGACACCCCTGTATTAGAGGGACAGCTCAGGTTGGACGGTTTGGAGACGAAGCAAGAGAGGCAAGATTGAGATGATTTGGGCATGTGGAGGAGAGATGCTGGGTATATTGGGAGAAGGACGCTGAATATGGAGCTGCCAGGGAAAAGCAAAAGAGGAAGGCCAAAGAGTAGGTTTATGGATGTGGTGAGAGAGGACATGCAGGTGGGCTGGCATGACAGGAAGATGCAGAGGACAGGAAGCGATGGAAACAGATGATCCACTGTGGTGACCCCTAATGGGAGCAGCTGAAAATAGTAGTAGATATGCAGATCATTGAGCAGCACAGCCATTTAATCCCTAATTCCTAGTCTATACTGCTTCAAGTCATTGTCAGTCCAGGCAACATGCTGCATGTTCTGTGTGCAGTAGATTCAACACCAGTCAACTCGTGTGTTGGCCCCACCACTGGTAGTGTGGTGCCAATGAGGTGGTACAAATTTGTGTTTCTGCAGAATGACAGTATCTGTGCTCAGGTAATGGGAGTATCTGTCCTGATTGGCAGCGGGGATGGGGATAGGGCCCACCTGGGGCATACTGGTGCCATACATCAGCCCATCTGAAGATGTACATGAGTATGCCTATGTGTATGTGTGTTAGTGTGCCGGTGTTGGAGAGTCGGGGGGGGGGGTGATCTGCCTATGTCAGAACCTAAGTTTCCCAACTGTGGAGATGGATCACTAAGAAGCCCCAGGGAGCATTGTTGAAGTTTGAAGTTTTGCTTCTTGCTCCTCAACATCAGCACACCAGCAGTGGAAGACATGAAAAACTTAAGTTTTAATGTGCTATACTACTACTGTGCAATGCTACCATAGCCAAACAGTATAATAACTGATGTACAAATATGAGAGTTGAATAATAGTGTGAATATTAGAGTGCAAAAGGGACTTACACTGGGGTGGGCGAGAGAGTCACTGTAGTGAATGGACGTAGGAAGAACAGGAGCATCCTGATGGTCTTTTTTTTTGTGGCTCCTGTTTCACTTCTGCAGGCTAAGCCTTAGTATGTGCCAATGAAGGTGCATGCGCAGGAAAAGAAAGGCAAAATAATCCCTTTCAACTTAAAATGGCATGTGTAAAACGGCTAAAACTGTAACAGATTTCTTCTTAGTGTGACTTGCATGCCATGTAAACACCTCAAAAACAGACTGTACATACAAGAAAAGAGACGCTTCTGCCCAAAAGAATAAATCTTGTACATGAAATGTAATGAAGCACACTGTAAATTCTAAAAGTTAAGTTTACTTAAAAAAAATTAGGAAACTGATTACATTTGGGAAAAGCAAGTAAATGAACTTGTGTCAAGTTATGCGAAATCATTTCATAAAATCATTTTCACATAACTTGACAGAATTAAGTTCATTTACTTTTCCCAAGTAATTGGTTTCCTAATTTTTTAAGTAAACTTTTAGAATTTACAGTGTACTGCCCATAAATGGCAGCATAGAATTGGCTGAGGCAAAATATTTTACAGTTTATTTGATCCATGACGTGCGGTCAGGGTAGGCACTGCCTATCCAGTGATAATAGATAGATAGATAGATTACCTCATTAGCCACACGACCAAGGCTGGTGGAATTTGTTTTTGGTACACTTTACATTCTGCAGCACAATACATACATAGGAGTAATGTGCAGTGAGGTCCATGGCTGGGTAGGCAGTCAGTACTTACCCACACTCCAGAGGGAGGCACAAGCAGACTCTGCCTCAGCAGCCTGCATTCACGAATGCTAGCTTTGGGAGCAAGCAATCCTGAATAGGGCATGCCTTTTATTGATAAAACAACAAGTTTTACATTGTTATTGTTTTTTTACAACAATCTTAGCAGATTGAAGTAAAAAAATCAATAAACAAATAAATATTTTTGGGTAACTATCATGATATTTCTTTTTTTTCCCCTTCTTATTAGCCTGGGTGAGGCACTGCCCTCCCTGACTGCACATCACTGATACATGGACAACAACAGACACTCCTCATATTATCAAGAACAATACAGTTACACAATAACAGAAATAAACATATTGTGGCGGACACTGGGGGCTATGCCTCTCACCCAGCAGGACTGTGAGCTGGGGGCGTGGTTTACGTTCCCGGGCTCGCCGGTGCAGGGTTGTTCCTGCTGCAGTTGGTTTTTGGAGTTGAGGAATAAACATCAAACTCGCCTTGGTCTCCTGTGTTTTTCCTCATTCCTGCCACATTGGTGACCCCGAATTGAACATGTTTGGAGCAGAAGAGGAGTGTGAATCCACTTCGGCCACGCCGCCCCAACTCTCACAGCCGGCCGTTCTCGCCGCGGCTGTGAAACTCCCAGAGTTCTGGCAGAGCGACCCGGTCTCGTGGTTCCAGCATGTCGAGGCGCTGTTCCACCTGCGTGGAATCTCCGCGGACGACTCCAGATACTATTTGGTCGTCGCTGCGCTGGACCAGCAGTCCACACGCCGGGCCATGCAGCTGTTGCGCGCCCCTCCGCAACACGATAAATACATCGCCCTCAAACATCTTCTGCTCCGGAGGTACAGCCTATCTACTGCAGTGAGGGCAGATAGAATCCTTTCCCTATCCGGTTTGGGCGACGGGACGGCTGTGGATCTCATGGACAATATGCTGTCGCTGCTAGGCTCAGACGAAGGTGGGTTCCTTTTCCCGCACGTTTTCCTGCGCCAGCTCCCGTCTCCTGTGCGCGCGGCTTTGGCTAACTCCCCGTGTCTGGCCGCTGGTGACTGCCGAGGTTTGGCTGAGGAGGCCGATCGGGTCCTGCTGGCTACCAGACGGTTCTCTGTGCAGAGTGTGGCATCGGAGCCTCTGCAGCCGACGTCGCAGGACGCGGACCCGGCAGTGGTGGCTGAAGTGACTGCCCGGAGACGGCGCGGGAGAGGCCTCTGTTTCTTCCACCAGCGGTTCGGCGGCAAAGCGAGGCGCTGCGTCCCTCCGTGCACGTTTGAGGCGGCGGGAAACTCCAGGGCCAGCGCTCAGTAGTAGCTGTGGGCGCTGGCGGACGTAGTGAGCTGCTCTTCATTAAGGACACGATGTCAGGAAGACGGTTTCTGGTTGACTCAGGCTCGCAAAAGAGCCTACTCCCTCCTGCTAAGACAGGCAGGTCGGCCGAAGGCGGCGGCCCACAGTTAAGTGCAGCTAACGGTTCGTCCATTGCGACGTTTGGCACAAGGTTGGTGACTGTTTGCTTCCACGGGCGCCATTTTGAGTGGGACTTTGTAGTGGCCGCCATTGTTTCAGTAGGCTATCTTATAAAGAATGACACACACACGAGTTGCTCAGTGCAGCCAAGTATAATCAAAGTGTTGTAACATGTTCCTGAGCGCGGGTCATGTGTATCTAAGGTAAACTAGTGGATAGCCGATGGCATCGATCTATCTAGACCCGTAACAGCCTCCTTTTCCAAGTATAAACACATACACATGAAGTTAGTGCAAAATAAAATTACTTTCATATACGAACAACCAATAACAGTGCAACAGCAGTAAATCTCTTCATATCCCATACCAGTATAATAACCACAGTAGCGTATGATAACATTTCTCCTCTTTTCCCCCTCTCTCCCACATAGCAACCATCAACATTATTCAGATTACATAGTGAGTTTCAGTGGAGGTTTAGACAGCCGTCCAACCCTTGTGTAAGTGTGTCCATCCGAACGCGGAGCGCCAACAGGAGTAGATGGCGCCTTGGGCATGGACCTGATGGGGCTCGGCTCGAACACAGCCTGAGGGGTCTCAATGACAGTTTCTGTAGCTGGATCCCCGTCCGGTGTGTGTGCCGCAGCGGGTTCAACAGGATCGTGCGCGGCTCGTGCAGCTGGCTCAGCCACTCTGAGATCGATCCTGTTACGATGGTACAGGGAGCCATCAATGTCCACAAGATGAGACCTCGGCGCAACCCTGCGGAGACAAGTTCCGACTCTCCAGCGGCCAGTGTTATCACCTGGCAGGGGCTTCATCCGTACGACTTCCCCAATTTCAAGTACCGGCAATTCACGGGCAGATCTGTCATAGAAGGATTTGGCGAGTTGCTTCCTGTGGCGCAGCTTTTCAGTGACGCCCACGACAACAGCTGGTTCCAGGAGCTTGCTTGCCGCCGGGATGGACGTCTTCAACCGGCGGGACATGAGGCGTTGTGCTGGGCTGCTGCCCATGTTTTCCGTAGGTGTATTCCTCCAGTGAAGCACGGCTTTCCAGGGGTCTTCACCATCATGCGCGGCCTTACGCAGAAGATTTTTTACAATCTTCACGGCCGACTCGGCCTTGCCATTCGCTTTCGGGTGTCTGGGAGAGGAGGTCACGTGCTCAAATTCCCACTCAGAAGCTAACTGTGTGAACTGAGCTGTGAACTGAGGGCCGTTGTCTGTAATAACCTTCTCTGGCCGACCATGTCGGGCGAACTGTGCCTTACATCGCTTGATGACTGTCTCTGCAGACATGTCGGGTAGAAGCTCAATCTCCCCAAAATCGGAATAGTGGTCGACTATTAGGAGATAGTCTTTCTGTCTGAAGCTGAATAGGTCCATGCTCAAGACCTGCCATGGTCTGGTTGGTACTTCGTGAGAGAGCATGGTCTCCTTTTGCTGATTGTGGGCGTACACATTGCAGGTCGAGCAGCTGCTTACAAAGTCCTTTATCTCTGACTGCATGTTGGGCCAGTACAATGTCTCTTGAGCGTGTCGGTAGCATGCATCACCCCCTATGTGACTTGAATGTATGCGCGTCAACATTTCTGGGCGGAGTGACTTTGGGATGATGACTTTTTGCCCCCGGAACAGAACTCCGCTCTGCACACTGATTTCATCCCTGAAGGGCCAGTACTCCCTAGCGATGAGGGGCGCTTCCTCCTTTACATCTGGCCAGCCCACGAGAACAGTGTTCTTCAGTGCCTGTAAGCATTCATCTCTGTCGGTGTGTCGTCTGATCTGTTCCAGCTGCTGGTTAGTCACATTCAGGTACTCTGCCTGGTTCACGTGCTGTATGTCTTCCTGCTCTTGTTGCAGAGAGCAGATAGCGTGTCGCTGATATGCAGTCCCTCTGCCGGAGCATCCAGCCGTAGCTCTGCTGAGCGTGTCGCTTATGAACATCTCTGGGCCTGGTTTGTAGATTACCCTCAGGTCGTAGTTCTGCAGAGTCATGAGCATGCTCTGGAGTCTCTTGGGCGCATTGAGAAGTGGCTTGCTGAAAATAGAGATCAGAGGCTTATGGTCCGTCTCTGCTGTGATTGGGTCGCGGCCATATAGGTAATGGTGAAACCTCTGGCAGGCGAAGACGATACTGAGACACTCCTTCTCAATTTGTGCATAGTTTTTTTCGGTGGGGGTAAGAGCCCTCGAGGCAAATGGGATGGGCTGACCTTCCTGCATGAGACAACATCCGAGACCGCTCTGGCTGGCGTCGCTCTGGATTGCGATTGGCTTAGTTACATCATAGTAGCGCAGGACGGGCATGGCTGTCGCCAGCGCCTTAAGCTCATGAACTGCCGCCTCGTGCTTAGGCAGCCAGTGCCAGGGTGTGTCCTTGTCCAACAGGCGTCGCAACGGCTCGCAGACAGTAGATAGATGAGGCATGAACTTGGCTAAATAGTTAGCGAAGCCAATGAGACGCTGCACGCCCTTGGCATCTGTTGGGTTCGGCATGTCAATAATGGCTCTCACCTTCTCTGGATCGGGCTTCAGTCCAGCAGATGAGAGAATGTGGCCATGAAACTGCACCTCAGCCACCTTGAACTGCAACTTCTTCAGGCCGAGGTGAAGCTTGACCTCGCGGCAGCGTTCCATCAACGCCGCAAGCTTGACGTCGTGGTCGTCCCCAGCCTCCTTGTCTGTGTCCCCGCAGCCGACGACCAGGATATCGTCTGCAATGGGCTCAACGCCCTTCAGACCGGTGAGGAGCTCGTGCTGCTTGCGCTGATATTAGTCCATGGGCCAGACGATATTTCGGTACACTCAAGGTGGCAAAACTTACTTATAATTTTTGAAAGGATCCATGTCTGTAGATGATATTTTGGTATGATAACCATTCCTGAGTGGCAGCTGTATCACAGTTATCAGCTCATGAAGTTAACCACCCGCTAAACTAAATTGCATTTTAGACGCTGGTGCATATCCTGGTTTAGCCTCATGGTCAGGACATTTTTAATGTTCTATAATATTGTCTTTGGTATCATTTTAAAGGGGACCTTCTTAGCTTTCATTCAAGCCCTGTTGTGGATATTTCTCACAAATATAGAGGTCACTTGAGCTCTTCAACCCGTCAATAACACACATCTTTCTGCAATTTTCGCCTAAACTATATACTTTCTTTTAGCCCTGTGGCATCTAGGAATATCAGGGACACAAAACACAAAAACTGGAATACTCACAGGACTGTAAAGATTCAGGAAATGTATAATATACCCATACTATTTCATTGTATGAGGTGATTGTAAGCCTTAAATGAGAACTAGACCAAAGCAAGTTAGGTCACACACTGGTCTCTATACATTTGTTTAAATACACAATCAAAATACATGATAAAAAGGAATACCATAGTGAGGTAATGAACTATTTTAATATTTTAAACAACATTGACATTTACATATACTTAGTCAATTATACATGTAATCCCATATCATTAGTGGGTATATGTAATGGTAATGGGTAGGGTAATGGGTATATGTGAATATGGTTACATTATTGTTATCAAGCTCTGGGTAACCAAGTCCAGAATCAACATCCTGTGCATCAATAGACTACTACCACGGTAATACCATCAGAATCATCACACTGTCATTCATCAAACTGCTCGTTTCTCTCATCATCTGACTCCCCAAGTTCAAAGTCCAGTTCTGGACCATCCTGCTGTTTTTGGTTACTGCAGGTCTGTAACCTGCACATGTCTGTGCATGGAAGTCCATTTGACAGGCACATGCAGCTTGGCATTTTGCATGAATGCACACACTTGAATGTTAGCATTTCCAAGACCACATCTGGTGCAGGTGGGGAGCGCATCCAGTAAATGGCCAGCTTGCCTTCATCGTCTGTCCATCCATACTCAGTAGGGCTTGGCACCACAGGGTTAGCCTGCAGACAGCACTTCCATATTGCTGCCTGATAGTTGGCTCGTTGAACATGCATAAAGAGACAGTCTCTACATGGTGGCAGCTGGCTGGACTCAACCTCTCCCCTTTTGGTGCAGAAGAGCTGGTAACGCAGTTTGTTCACCTCAGCAGTGCTGCTATTAGCAACATACATCCGACAGGTGAACTGCTCAATTTTCTGGAACAGCTCATCACTCACATTCCATGTCTGTCCCAGTTGACTAAAAGTCTCTTGGCAGGAAGTGTGCTTTCTCACTATCTTCAGGACATTCAGCTTCCCTCGACCAGCGAATGCACTGACAGTGTCGCAGCCTGTGAAGGCATGTAAGCCAATTAGGCTGTCACAGATGCTGTCTCCAAGTGAACTTGCCAGTTTGGTGATGTCGACAGTGTGCGGTTCTGAGTCCCACACTTCTGGTAGATGGGACAGGTGATGTCCTTCTGGAAGCCAAGACAAAGCACCATGACATCAGTGTCCTCAGCTGTGATGATAACTGACTTTGAGCCCGCATTTGCTGCATGCAATGCATGCAGGAGCAGACGGGTGTCAGCTTCTTCATGTGTGGAGTGCAGTTCTGCTGCTTCCTCACACCCATCTTCTGTCAACTTGTAGCAGGTTTCCTCACAGGTCATGTACAACACCTTGCCATGCAGCATAGCTCTGTATCGTGGGAGTTTCCACTCTTCCACCAGAAACTTGATGAGACTGGTCTTGTTGGAGGAACTGCACATAAATTTTCTCCACTGCTGGACGTGGTGTCCCCCTGCAAGATTCTTGTACTGGAGAGTGATGTCTCCACCCCGGTTCAGTCGTTCAGCATCTTTGATCGAAGTCTGGTGATAGACATCAAAAACAACATCAATCCTCCCACTCTGTGCTCCCTCATGGAGGACCTGGGTCAAGGCTGACTCTGCCACCTGTGCAAAGGTTTTGTTGTTGCCATTCATTTTTTGGACCAGGCTCATCCCATCAATGATGGAAGTAGATGGGATTGGGATGTCTTCTGCAGGAGATACATTCTTTTCAAGCTCTCTGGCAAGTGCAGCCTTGTTTGTTTTTCGTAAGGACCCATCTGCATTTGCCAGTGCCCATGGTAGTGGGCCCAATGGGTAGGCAAGGACATCCTTCAGATTCACCTTCCTGCTTTCAGCCACCAGGATCATGTGACTGAAAAGGTTTCTATCTGCCTTCAGAACCACATCCTGTGCTTTCTTTCCATGAGCTTGTTTTGTGCTGACATTGGAGAATGTTTTCAGACTTTGCTTGGTCATCTTGTCGTGGAATTTCACAGGTGGTGGGTCTGCATCTAACCTTGTTTGCTGGAATGCTTGGTAGGCCTCTTCTCCTTTCTCAAGAGCTCTCAAGAGATCTATGGTCACATCAGGTGGAGCCATGTTGCCAGTGGAGAGGCTAACCAAATCAATCTCATCAGGGGACATAGGATTGAGCCAGTTATTCTCCATAAGGTCCATGAGAGACTGGACATCTGCTTCATCTCTCTTGATCCTTGGACTCTGTAGATCTGGATGAGACCATTTGCACCTGCCTTGACCTGTCAGGTCTCTCAGCTGTCTGAGGTACATGCTTCTATACTCAGCTGTGAGATAATATTTGGTCACAGCTCCTGGCTTCAAGCTGAATCCCTTTGTCCCTCCAACTGTTTGGGTGTCTTTGTTCACCGTTTCTTCTATAGCTTGGTCAACAGGGATTCGGCCAAAGGGATTGGTGGAGCCCAGTTGGACTGAGAAGCCTCCTTCCATGAATTCTGTGTACACATCTGGGTGTGTGATGGGCAGCTCAGACATCTGGGCGTAGTAGTAGGGGAGGTAGCATGCATAATTCATCCTGTCATAAGCAAAGCACCATGGGATCATTGCTCGAATGCTAGCCAAGTGTAGCATCCAGTCTCCCTCTCTGGATGCTCGGATGAGCCCCAACAAGATTTCAACCATGTCCAAATAGGACATCCAGAAGTTCGAGAGGCTGCCGTTTCCACCTCTAAGGAACTCACGGTAGACTTCAAATAGATCCATGATGCGTGTACAAGAGCTGTTCTCGAGGACCTCCTTCAAAGCATGTTGTGAGACTTCTTTCCCAAGGCTGTCAATGGTCTTCAGTGTCTCATTCAGGTGAACCATGTCATTCCTGTGAGTTTCTTCCAACCAGGACAGGAAACCATTCAAGGTCAGTCGCATGAGAGCCTCATACAGGAGCTGGTGTAGTCGCACTGCCCTGTTGTACTTGCGGCCATCCATAACACCAGCAATTGAGCCTTCTGCAATCATGCCAGACTCAATGCAGAGGTCTTTGAGTCCAGCATCTTGGAAACGCTTTCCTATTATTGCCAGCAGTGTGCAGATGGTGTGGAATACCCCAAGCCTAACGATGATATCATGGAACTTGTCATGGTGTTTCCATGTGATCTCGACAGCCTTCGCATACAGGGCTTGGTCAAAGACACAGACAATCTTCCTCAGGCGAAAGCACTGCATGATGCTCAGTGACTGGTTAAGCACCTCGTTGACAGTAGACATTTGTGTCGCTGGAGCATTGATGGTAGGCAGATAGCCTATATTGTCGGGGATGACCGTCATCTCTCCTCGAGTCAGGATGTTGAAGCCTGTCCAGCTGCTGACTGACTGTTCTTCTTGTTGTGACATGCGTGCTAGGACCCAAAGAAGGTTTTTCTCTCTGGCAAGCTTAGTATTGGCTGCAGTATCGGCATCTGACTTTTTGCTTTGTGGTGGCCCTACCCGTTGTCCAGCATTGTAAGTTGGTAACATTGGTGGGGGTCCATCAATGCTTCTCTTCTTTGTTTTAGGAACAGTGGGCATGGGTTGGACAGGAAGTGGGTTGACTGGCTTTGCTTGCACAGCAATCCCATTGACTCTGTGAGATGTTCCCTCACCACTGACAGTTTCTTCAAGACGGTCGATATTGTCCCAAGCTAAAGTTGTGAATATGCCAGGATGGATGTTAGCTGGAAGGGCAATGCCACTCCCTGATGATGAGAGTTTCTGGAGACACAGGGCAGTGTTGATCTCTTCCATCTGTGAATAGGACACACTGTGACCAAGTCGGTTGAGGATGTTTATCAACTCTACATCTCCTGTCAACGATTTGACACTGAATGGCAGAACAATGTGCTTGGAAGGCTTGGTATTTCCACATGTCACTGCATATACTATGTCATGGCCAAATGACTGCAGAAGGCACTGCACTCTCTGGGATGCATGATCAGGATCATTTGAGCCTGTGAGTAGAGAGTACAGGAAGATAATGAGCGACTCTGGAATGGTAGGACATTCTGCTTCTGGTTTGACTTCAGGCGGCCAGGTTTGAGGAACATCTTGACTTTTAATGTCTGCTCTCAATTTGATGGCTGCTTTGGCTATAACATCTTGTGCACTGACACTTTTCAGGGTCTGCAGCTCCCTTTTGAGAGACTGATTTTCTTTGGCAAGTTCCCTCATGGACAAGTTATCGGGATAGAGGAGGAATTTTCCTTTCTCATCAGGGAATATCTGCAAGGCTCCAGCAAACTCACTCTCCAGGTTTCGCCTTATGTGCTTCTTGGTTGATTCCTTGACTTGGGCAATGCCTTGGGAGTTCATTGAAGCTACCAGTCTAGAAGAGAGATCAGTCATTGTCATCACTTGAGGATTGCCAAAAAGCTCCATCCTGATGAAGAGGAACAGCTCATTGTATGCCTTATTCACAGCAGCTTCATACTGGGCTGCAGCATCATCATCTTCATTGCTGGCAACCTCTCCTTTGGAAACCTCTTCTTTGGTGTAAAGTCTATAGCATGACCTGTGGTGGTGCCCTTCAGCTGCTACAAGGTCTCTACTCACAATGGCAAGGATTCTGCTGTCCCTTTTCTTTGTGGCTGCACTCCTGATCTTTGCATCAGCTCACAGTTCTCGACACTGCACCAGTACTTCTCTCGTATTCTGTCTCTTGGAATATTTGCTGTTTTTCTGACAAAATATGCACTCAGCATCATAAGTCCTAGATGTACTTGGAGCATGTCGAGCTACTCTCTTAGATTGTTTCTCTTCAGCAGAGACACAACTTTTCTTTTCTTTTGCAAGGAGGCCATCAAGAATTTGCTTCATAGTGAAGATACTGCGACACTTTCTGTGGTAGTAGATTGCTGGAATCTGTCCCTCAGGAATGTCTTTTGCCAGTTTCAAAACTGGTGCATGATTTCGTATCTGAGCTGCTCTGAGCAGAGTTCTCCATGAGTCGACACTTTGTAGTGAAACCAGCTTATCTGTATCATCAGAACAGTGGATAATGCACTCCACCCGTGGGCGCTTTGGTATTGGGTAAAAACTTGCTTGTTCACCAGTGGCCATATTCAGTCAGTTTTCACCTGCCACATACAAACAAATACATGTAACTTAGGTGTATGAACACTACTAAAACAAAGTTTACTTTGCTTCACCAGCGTCATATTACCATTATTTATCTTACATAGCCACAAATAGATACATTACCTAGTTGCTATGCAACAGCTGTATTTTGTCCACATGAGGCCGCTAAAATCAACACAAGATGAAAGTTCCTCGTAGCCACTTTAACTAATCATATTAACATATACATTAAAAGAACATGCTAACATTATGGGAAATTAGCTTACAATCTTCTCCAGAGTGAGACAAGAAGATAGATACCAGTTTCCTCTATATGTGTTTAGTAGAAAGCTATCTGGCTGCACGTTAGCCTAGCTTAGCACAATGAATGGAAGTACACAGTACTGGTTATCCTTGGTTGTTGGCCAACTAAGAACTGTCCCAGAGTTTAAGCTAGGCTAATCAGTACCAGGGGTGTTGAAATGCTATATTTGTAAAAATCTGGGCAAATACACAATCGTGAGAGGCACAGAAACAGGTTTCCTGAAAGAAAAATGAAATAGCTGCTCATTTGGAAAGGTTATCATGTATTATTTTACTTCTGTTAGTGTACCAAATAAAATGGCACCAGTGAAGTTGTGTCACCTTGGGTGATATCGATATCTGGTCTGACCCATGGACTAACTGGCTTTGGTCTAGTTAGTTTCTTAGTAATAATGCCCTTCTAATTTAAGGTTCACAATCACCTCACACAATGAAATAGTATGGGTATATTATACATTTCCTGAATCTTTACAGTCCTGTGAGTATTCCAGTTTTTGTGTTTTGTGTCCCTGATATTCCTAGATGCCACAGGGCTAAAAGAAAGTATATAGTTTAGGCGAAAATTGCAGAAAGATGTGTGTTATTGACGGGTTGAAGAGCTCAAGTGACCTCTATATTTGTGAGAAATATCCACAACAGGGCTTGAATGAAAGCTAAGAAGGTCCCCTTTAAAATGATACCAAAGACAATATTATAGAACATTGAAAAATGTCCTGACCATGAGGCTAAACCAGGATATGCACCAGCGTCTGCCACTCAGGAATGGTTATCATACCAAAATATCATCTACAGACATGGATCCTTTCAAAAATTATAAGTAAGTTTTGCCACCTTGAGTGTACCGAAATAGGAAATTTTGGGCTCTGGCCCATGGACTATATACCTCGGGCGCCACCGATACTCCAAATGGTAACTTGAGCCACCGCTTCCTCCCCCAGGGGGTCCAGAACGTGGTCATGAGGCTACTCTCATAGTCCAGTTTGCATTGCAGGAATGCATCCTGAGCGTCCACTAACGTGAAGACTCTGGCCTTGGGCAATTTATACAAAATGTCCTCCAAGGTAGGCATGATGTAGTGAGAGCGCTTTAGGGCTTTGTTCAATGGTTTAGGGTCAATGCATATTCTCAGCTTCTCCGGTTTTTTAACAATCACCATGTTGCTGATCCAATCTGTAGGATCTGTGACAGGCGCAAGGTGGCCGTCAGCCTCGTACTTGTCCAGCTGGGCTTTGACTGCTGCTTTCATTGCGATTGGGACATTGCGAGGGGCACTCTGTACTGCAGCAACACTAGGATCAAGGTCAAAATGGACCTCCCCAGGCACGGATTCCACAGGGGAGTTGAACACGTCACTGTATCTGTTGATAAGCTGTTCTTTAGTTAGGGCTCCTGGTTGTGTGTGTTCCATTTTGAGCACATCCTCTGGAATTGTGAAATGCATGAGCCCTAAGCATTCACAGGTGGAGCCTAACAGAAGAGGATGTTGGCTGGTCCTCACTATTTCGAATGAGAGCTTGTGTGTTTGGCCTCTCACAGTACAGTCAGTCTCAAAGGTGCCCATAGAGCTCAGTGTTTCCCCCAAATACAGCTTCAGTCTGGTGTCACTCGGGCGGAGAGGTGTGTTTGGGGCCAGCCTTTTCTTGTCTTGAAAGCCCATTACATTGCAGGTGGCTCCAGAGTCCAGCTGACATTGTTGTGGCTTGTCGTGGAGTTTCAGAGTCACAAACCACTTCTTTCCTTTGGTGTGCTCTGCGCCGATTGACTCAAACATGTACAGATCATCTGCATCATTACTATGCTCTGGGGGTTCTTCTGTGTATTCCACACAGTTTACCTTGCCCTCAGCATGCCCCTTTTTGCTCTTTCAGCACACTTTAGAAAAGTGATTAAGTGTCCCACATGACCTACATTGTTTCCTGAAGGCCGGGCAATGCTCTCTGCCCCTTGAATGCGAGCTGCCACAATATTTGCTATTGCCTGCATCTCCTGCTGTTCTGGGTGGATTGCTCTATTTCCATTGGTTTGTCTGGGTTGCCTAGCAACGGCATGCACTGCCTCCGGCTGCGGTGTTGTTGCAAACTCCATTGCTCTCATACGGATGTCAGTTTGCTCTGCTGCGCGACACATGTCAATAGCTGTGACCATGTTCAAATCCTTCTCTCTCAACAGCCTGCGCCTAACAGCCTCGCTTGCAACTCCCAGGACTATCTTATCACGGATCATTTCATCTTTCAACTGTCCATACTCACAGGTTGCTGCCCTCTCTCTCAGTCTCGTCACAAAGGTATCAAACGATTCTCCTTTCTCCTGCTTGCAACTCCCGAAAATGTACCTCTCGTATATTGTGTTTTTTGCTGGCTTGAAGTATTTCCCCAACTCTCTCAGTATGGCGTCAGGATCCCCTTGATCATCTTCTGAGAGGTTCAGATTGTGGCGGTAAATATGCCTGCATTCACTTCCCATCACACTCCTTAGAGTAGCCGCTTGTATTTTCTTGTCCTTGCCAAGTATGCCCGTGACGAGGACGTAGTCTTCATATTCGGCCCGAAAAATGTCCCAATTGACACTCCAATCGCCTGTGAAGCTCATCGGGAACGGTGGTGGAATATTCACGTTAGCTGCCATTGTATGTGATGCTATCGGCGCCGGTAATGCTAGCGTTAGCTCCTCTGTGACAACGTCTTCAGCAGAAGTACTTTGCTCTGAATCGGAATCCTCCGACATGTGACCTACTCAGCCCTACAAACTTAAACATGCGAGCTAGTAAAATAAGAAATAAGTTCTCCGACTTCTGGCACCATGTTTCAGTAGGCTATCTTATAAAGAATGACACACACACGAGTTGCTCAGTGCAGCCAAGTATAATCAAAGTGTTGTAACATGTTCCTGAGCGCGGGTCATGTGTATCTAAGGTAAACTAGTGGATAGCCGATGGCATCGATCTATCTAGACCCGTAACAGCCATTACTGTTCCTATTATCGGCGCGGATTTTCTGTGTGCTAATGGTCTGCTGGTTGATGTTGCAAACCGCCGTTTAATTGATGCTGTGTCTTTCGCCACTGTTCCGTGCGAGACAGGGGGAGCCGGGCCGTTAACACACGCTAACTTTTTAGCATTAGGGGATGTTTTTCAGCGTTTGCTGGCAGATTTTCCATCGGTGACTACGCCTGCCTTTTCCACCGCGGTTACCAAACACGGGGTAGAGCATTTCATTCCCACTCTGGGACCGCCAGTTTTTGCGCGCGCGTGGCGCCTCGACGCGGTAAAATTGGCTACAGCTAAGGAGGAGTTCGCCATGGAGCGTCTGGGTATAGTGAGGCGTTCCAACAGCCCGTGGGCCTCGCCGCTTCACATGGTGCCCAAGGCGGATGGGTCGTGGCGGCCTTGCGGCGATTTTCGCCGCCTGAACAACGTCACCGCCAATGACCACTATCCCATCCCACACATACAGGACTTCTCCATACGCCTGGCAGGTACCACTATTTTCTCTAAGGTGGACCTGGTGCGCGGCTATCATCAGGTTCCCGTGCGCGCAGAGGACGTGCCCAAGACCGCAGTGATCACCCCGTTTGGGCTTTTTGAGTTCATGCGCATGCCTTTTGGCTTGAAGGGGGCAGCGCAAACCTTTCAGAGGCTGATGGACTCGGTGTTGCGTGACCTTGATTTCGTGTTCGTTTATCTCGACGACATATTAGTGGCCAGTCCGTCAGCTGAAGAGCACCTGGCGCACCTGAAACAGGTTTTCCGTCGTCTGGACGAACACGGCCTGATAGTTAACCCGGCCAAGTGTCAGTTTGGACTGCCGGTGATTGACTTCTTGGGTCACCGCATTTCGCCGCAAGGCGCGGTCCCCTTTGCCTTCTAAGGTGCAAGCGGTGGCGGGATTTCCCCGCCCAGTCTCTGTTAAGGCATTGCAGGAATTCTTGGGAATGGTGAATTTCTATAACCGTTTCCTCCCTCGCGCTGCCCACCTCCTTCAGCCACTTTACGAAGCCCTGCGGCTTAAGAAGGCTAACGACCCTGTCGACTGGACTCCCGAACAGGTCCAGGCCTTTGGCGGAGCTAAGTGCGCCCTGGCTAACGCTGCTCTCCTCGCCCATCCCACACCCACGGCGTCCATAGCTTTAACAACCGATGCGTCTGACATAGCCGTGGGGGCTGTGGTTGAACAGCGTGTGGCAAATGCGCGGCAGCCACTCGCATTTTTTAGCCGCAAACTGCGGGATAGCGAGTGCAAGTACAGCGTTTTTGACCGGGAGTTGCTGGCACTGCACCTTGCAACCCGGCATTTCCGCTTCCTGCTGGAGGGTCGCCCATTCACGGCTGATGTGGATCATAAGCCGCTGACTTTTGCCATGTCCAAGGTGACTGAGCCGTGGTCTGCTCGTCAACAGCGCCACCTAGCGGCGATCTCCGAGTTCACAACGGACATTCCAACCCTGTTGCTGATTGTCTGTCGCGTGTGCTTGTGTGTCCTGTGCACCTCGGTGTGGATTTCTCTGCCGACCAGCCCAGCGACCCGGACATCCTTGCCCTTAGGTCAACGTGTACCGGTCTCAAGCTAGAGGATGCTGTGATGCAGGAAGGCAGTTCTGCCCTCCTCTGCGATGTCTCCACTGGCCGTCCCTGCCCCGTTGTTCCAGTGGCCTGGCGCCGTCGAGTTTTCGATTCGATTCACTCCCTCTCGCACCCTGGAGTTCGGGCGTCGGTGAAGTTGGTCGGTTCCAAGTTCGTCTGGCCTGGCCTCCGCAAGGACGTCAAGGGGTGGGCAGCTGCATGTGTAGCATGCCAGCACGCTAAGGTCCACCAGCACACTAAATCGCCCCTCGAACCGTTTCCGATCCCGGCCAGACGTTTCGACCATGTGCATGTGGACCTGGTGGGCCCTCCACCTTCTTCACAGGGTTTTACGCACCTGCTCACAATGGTAGATCGGACCACCAGGTGGCCAGAGGCTGTCCCTCTATCCTCCGCAACATCCTCGGATGTTGCACGCGCTTTTCTTTCCTCCTGGGTCGCCCGTTTCGGCACTCCGTCAGATATCACCTCAGACAGGGGCCCCCACTTCGTGTCAGAGCTCTGGTCGGCACTTGCGCGATCCTTGGGTGTGCAGGTACACCGCACTACCGCGTATCACCCTCAGGCTAATGGGTTGTGTGAACGTTTTCACCGGTCGCTCAAGGCAGCGCTACGCTCTCGGATGGTAACTGGGTGGATCGTTTACCTTGGGTTATGCTCGGGTTGCATTCGGCTCCTAAGGAGGACCTCGACGCGTCACCCGCTGAGCTGGTGCTCGGTCAGCCGCTCCGCGTCCCTGGGGAATTTTTGCCTGGGAGTCCCGCTCCTCGACCCCGTCCGGCCGTTTATCCTTTTTTATCCGACAGCACTCGGGTTCCAGGCCCCGTTCACCACTGTTTTCCGCGGTCGTTCGTGCCTGCGGAGCTCATGTCGGCTCGTTTTGTTTTTGTACGGCATGATGCTCACCGCTCGCCCCTCCAACCCCCATACGATGGCCCATTTCGGGTTCTTGAGACGGGTCCTAAGGGTTTTGTGCTAGATATGGGTGGGCGTAGGGAGCGTGTCATGCTTGATAGGCTTAAACCGGCGCACAGGGTGGCAGGCGAAGTTGTGTTTCCGGCCCAGGTTCCCCGTCGGGGTCGTCCTCCTTCCAGGACCCCGGCAGTGTCTTCACGGGTTCAGCGTTCTGCTTCTCAGCCGGCTTTGGACTGTGTTTCACCTACTGTTTCGGCTGAGGGACGGCGCAGCCGTTATGGCAGGCTGCTTAAGCCTCCAGTGAGACACTAATTTTCTTTCCAGGAGTCCCTTCTGGGTGTTGGGGGGGGGGCTGTGTGGCGGACACTAGGGGCTATGCCTCTCACCCAGCAGGACTGTGAGCTGGGGGCGTGGTTTACGTTCCCAGGCTCGCCGGTGCAGGGTTGTTCCTGCTGCAGTTGGTTTTTGGAGTTGAGGAATAAACATCAAACTCGCCTTGGTCTCCTGTGTTTTTCTTCATTCCTGCCACAATATCAGGCATAACAATCATAACATAATTTAATCAAAATAACCATACCACAAATTCATAACGTATCAAAATCTCACTCTAGTTACAAGTATGCTGTGTTATAATGTATTTTTAATATTTGTCCTTGTCCTTTTTAAGTCCTTAACCTTCTAAGAGCGAAACGCCGTGTAGCGCACAAGCTCACCTCCTTTTTCCCCAATCGGAAGGGTAGGCTCTGCTTTTTTCAGGATTGCCTTTAACGTTGTGAATTTCAGAGTTTGCACAGCTTAAGGTGAAATCAGCAGACAAGGAAAGGCACTGCTTATGACGGGAGTGTGAGCCAATCACGGCCATCAAGGTCATGTCACGGAGAAATAAGTGGAAAAGGATGGGCGAATGGACTTTGTCTTCAAGTGAAAGTAAGCCAATGATTTTGCGCTTTTATGCTCATGGCTGTGTTAAAGTAATCTGTAACGCGTTTTTCATGTAGTGTGGCCGTGTTGGACGACATCCATCCATTATCCAAACCGCTTATCCTGCTCTCAGGGTCGTGGGGATGCTGGAGCCTATCCCAGCAGTCATTGGGCGGCAGGTGAAGTGACACCCTGGATAGGCCGCCAGGCCATCACAGGGCCCACACAGACACACACACACACATACATACTCATACCTGATATAATCAGAGGCACCAATAATGTTGACAAACTATGTATATAGATCTAGGAAAAAGAAAAAGATTTTGACTTTTATAGAATGCTGTCCTGCATCAGACAACCATCCCTTAAACGCCTTCCTTATCAGCTGTACACAGTCGTTATTTCACAATAGCACTTTATACAATTATTTTGTAGCTGTTTTAATTCCAAAGTTCATTGTTCATTTTTACAAATCTACACAATGTTTGAAACAGATGTACAGTCCACAAAGGTTTGCCACTGTTCTTACATTCATGCGCTTTTGCAATTGTGTAGCTGAACTGAAGTGTTTAGCTGCTTGCATGCATGCTTTGCAGTCAGTATCAATATTATGCTTTTGTCCCTTTGTTTTCTGATATATTGGCAAAATGTGAAATTGAGTACCGTTAATGACATGAGTACATGAGTCATATGGTTTCCCAAAAAAAATGTTTGAACATATTTTTGCCATGGTTTTTTTAGGCTGGCTCAAGGCATCACGCCACATTTTCTTTTCATTGATTGACAGTTCATCTCCCACTAATACACCAAAAACAGCCCAGTAAGTTGTCAACCATTTTGAGTTTATAGATTTGTGCAAGTTATCCCAGTTTGTCTTCCATTTCTATAAATCAATGCTATTACTCATAATATTTACTGTTCACTTTCACTATACAATTTGTTATGTTGATTCACTTTTTATAATGTTTACAGGTTGTTATGTAGTTGAACTGGACTGGGATCTAATTGCACAGGAGAAGCAATGATGGGATACATGCTATTATATGTTTA
This sequence comes from Lampris incognitus, assembly GCF_029633865.1. Taxonomy (NCBI): domain Eukaryota; kingdom Metazoa; phylum Chordata; class Actinopteri; order Lampriformes; family Lampridae; genus Lampris; species Lampris incognitus. Next base: position 94,738,201 of record NC_079213.1, on the reverse strand, counting down.
CCTTCTCACCATTTGTCACCTAATACGCTGACATCACTTTGTGTCTTACAAGTTTGTTTCTAAATCATTTGGGTAAAAGCATGCCCTAAGTGACTGCTATTTTCACATGTATTGCCCAAAAATTGGTGTTTTAAATTGATCTATGGGTGACCTCAATGCATATGATCAACGTTTTGTCAGCTCAGCACCCAGTTTATTTGCATGAATTCATTCTCGGTTCTGCTATCAGTCATTTTATTATACATCATAATACTGGAAATGAACTAATGAAATGGTACATAATTTAAAAATATGTTTTTGTATATTTTACATATATTAAATTACACATTTTTACCAGAAATGTTTGTGGTGTTTGTTCTTTCCAGGTAATGTTTCAACAATAGTATCTCATAACTGCTGTTTGTAGTGACCGCAGTGAAATCCACAATGGTTTGGGCATTCATGTTACTTAGTCATATCACAGCTATCAAAAACCATATAAAACAAGAAGTACTTCATATATACTTTGACAATATTTTGTGTAGGTTTTCATTTGGCAATGTAGTTCAGTCGGGGGGGGGGGGCACAATATTCTAGACTTCTGTGGCAGTTGGAAGAATGAAGAATCAGATTGCAATTTGGATTTGTGAATGCCCACTGCCTACCCAGCCGCTGACCTCACCACACATCACTGCTGCCCACTAACAATAGCCGTTGGAGAAAGGAAACTATAGCAACAGGTAAACTAAGCACAGAAAAGAGTGATCAGTGATATCAGTAGGACAAATTTTAGAGGTTGGAGCAGAATAAAAGAGAATAGAGTACGAGAATAAAAAGCAGTTATTGATCTCCCGAAGCCGGAAACAGCTGTCCTGTTAGATGCTGCAACACAGGTGGCAGAGTCAAGTAGTACGGATGGATTTTAGTATGATCCAGGGTGTTTGGTTTTCATTGATTTACCTAATAGTTCACAAATGGCGACTTGACATCTATGACATCAGAATTGGTCTCAGTATGCGAGTCTTGATGTAGGTGTGCATCACAGCACACATTCTGTGGCCTTCAAATTCATATTCTTTAGCACCCCTTGTGTCAGTTTGTTGTAAAAAACGGTGATGAAGCATTTTCTCTGGTCAGTTCAGATCATTTGACTCAGGTTCGAAGTCAACCAGGGAAAAGACTGCAGTTTGCAAGAATTTCTCCATGCGGTCAGACAGAAAAACTCCTCCTGTTTTTCTTTGAGTTTGTGCCTTGGACAGCCTTTGCTTTTTTACAAAAGAGGAAAAGAGAAAAAAAGGACTCAGTAAAACACCTTAACTTCACTCTCGTGATCAACTTTTCTCTGAATCCTGTTTGTTAGCTCTGTCAGTTTGTGTGTTGATGAAACATTCATCAGGGACAGAATAGTGAAAAAGCAACTTCACAGCGGGGGGGGGTGCTTTATTTTAAGCATTCCTCGCTCATTGTCACACTTCATATGCCTGAACAGGATCAGTAATACATGATGGCAGAGGAAACGCTTGAGATTGAAGATGCAATGGAGCAAAGCCAAGCATTGAAGACAAGAGCCTTGGCTTCCATTTCAACAAATGGATCAAGGAGCTTGGCTCATGCCAAGTTGGAGGCTGCCCGAGTCGGGGCAGAATTCCTCAAGAAGGAATCTCACCTTATGATTTAGAAGGCTCAATTAAAAGTGACAGAGGCTCGTATGGAAGCAGCTTTTAAGCATGAAATTGAGGTAGCTGCCGCCATCGCTGAGACAAAAGTGTTGGAGGCAGCACTAGAAAGTGAGCATGGAGAGCAGGGGTGATTCTAGGATCAGACCTTTAGGGGGGCTCGGCCCCTTATGAGAATGACATGCATACAGCGCCTAGCAAAAAAGTGTTCAACCACCCATGTGCCCCAATCCCAAAAGTGAAGACTAGATTTATACTCTGTCTCTTCAATCTTCGAGGGGCAGTGATACAGTTCAAGCCATGTTTAGAACATTATGAAGAGTGTGTTGAGACTTGGAAAATGTTATCTATACAAGTACAAGTGACTTGATAGAGCTCAGACTGACTTGCCAGTACGCAGACAACTGCATGTGTGTTACTGTAATTAAGAGTTGTCAATTTATTCTCTTTGCACTCATTTGTTCATGTTGACCATTTTAGACTTGTTAATAAAAGCATTTCCTCTTATATATCAATTATGTGACTAGAAAGACAACAAATCAGAGAAAACTGTTTATGTTGAGCCACAAAACCATCACTTTGTTTACAAAAGGTAGAATGACGAAGTGAAAAAAAAAGCCACTTTCTTCATGAACTACAAGCATCAGAATAAGATAAGGGGTAAACAATAATTAAATAAAGCTTGTTTTAACATTGGCTCAATTCACCCCAAAACCCAACCCATCTTACCCTAAAGTACAATGTCACTTAAGAATTAAACTGTCGCCTCACCTTGAGGGTGGAAAATCAATCAATCACTTTTTGGTGACTGACTCTCTCAAGTACCCCCTTCTCGACTAACATCACAGCCAGGTGCTGGAGTATACTTTGCCCCATGGTACTCCTGAGCCAGGTATAGAGCCGACGTAAGGGACTAAAAGATCTTTCACAGCTACAGCTTGTAACTGATATAGTCAAGGCAACCTGAATAATAGCTTTCAGTGAAGGGAACATATCAGAATCCAGCAGGCTGTACATGGTGAGCATGTCTTGAACAGCACCAGCCTCTCCCCTGCACCTCAGATTTGGCAACCATCACTTCCTCTGACTTAAGGTCAATATGGTAATGCAGTGTCAGTTCTGACAATCGCTAACCGCTCGACTAAAAGGTCCAACCCGTTAGCGAAGGGCTAACGTGTCTACTTATCCATTCACGTTACAATATGTACAAAAGTATTGGGACACCTGGCCATTACACCTACTGGAGCTTTTATGACATCTCATAGGCATTAAAATGGAGTTGGTCACCCCTTTGCTGCTATAACAGCTTCCACTCTTCTGGGAAGGCTATCCACAAGATTTTGGAGTGCGTCTGTGGGAATTTTTGCCCATTCATCCAGAAGAGCATTTGTGAGGTCAGGCACTGATATTGGAAAAGAAGACCTGGCTCACAATCTCCATTCTAGTTCATCCCAAAGGTGTTCGATGGGGTTGAGGTCAGGGCTCTGTGCGGGCCAGTCAAGTTCTTCCACACCAAACTCACCCAAACATGTCTTAATGGACCTTGCTTTGTGCGCTGGGGCACAGTCATGCTGGAACAGAAAAGGGCCCCCCCCAAACTGTTCCCACAAAGTTGGAAGCATAGAATTGTCCAAAATTTCTTGGCATGCTGAAGCATTAAGATTTCCCTTCACTGGAACTAAGGGGCCTAGCCCAACCCCTGAAAACAAAAACCCCATGCCATTATCCCTCCTCCACCAAACTTTACAGTTGGTACAATGCAGTCAGGCAGGTGATGTTCTCCTGGCATCTGCCAAACCCAGACTCATCCATCAGACTGCCAGACAGAGAAGCGTGATTTGTCACTCCACAGAACACGTTTCCACTGCTGCAGAGTCCAGTAGCAGCGTGCTTTACACCACTCCATCCAACGTTTGGCATTCTGCTTGGTGATGTAAAGCTTGCATGCAGCTGCTTGGCCATGGATACCCATTCCATGAAGCTCCCGGCTCACAGTTTTTGTGCTGATGTTAATGCCTGAGGAAGTTTGGAACTCTGCAGTTATTGAGTCAACAGAGCGTTGGCGACTTTTACGCACTATGTGCCTCAGCACTCGTTGACCCCGCCTTGTGACTTTACATGGTCTGCCACTTCATGGCTGACTTGCTGTTGTTCCCAAACGCTTCCACTTTTCAATAATACCGGCCAATTTAGGAAATTCAAGGAAAAAAATTCTCCAAATAGCCCCTGTGATTGCAACTTTTCCTCAGTCCTCTGTGAATAGTACACGTGGCCAATGAAACTCTAGTTGGTGGTCACGCCTATTTGCATATGAAACCAATCATTGGTTTCGGTCATTATTCACCTGTGCCGTTTATAAGGTTGGCGGATACCTGCAGTCAGTTGAGACTGGTGAGGTCACTTGGATGAGTGATGAAACGTTTCTCCCACTAAATGTGTCCAGATGAACTGATATACCTTTCTATGGTTGGCACCAATGATTTTCTCTGCAGACTTAACTGTCTGTTGTAGTCTTTCCCTGTCCTGTTTGGTGGCCAGACCAAACCAGACAGTGATGGATGTGCAGAGGACAGACTGGATTACTGCAGTGTAGAACTGAATCAGCAGTTCCTGAGACAGGTTGAATTTCTTGAGCTGGCGGAGAAAGTACATCCTCTGCTGGGCCTTTTGGTGATTGTGTCTATGTCGGATGCCCACCTTAGGTCCTGGGAGATCATGGAACCCAGAAATCTGTAGGTGTTCACTGTAGACACTGTGCTGTTGAGTATGATGGGGGGGGGCAGTGTTGGGGGACTCCTCCTGAAGTCCACTGTCATCTCCACTGTTTTGAGTATGTTCAGCTCCAGGTTGTTATGGCTGCACCAGAGGGCCAGCTGATCAACCTCCCATCTATACGCATATTCGCATGGACGGATTAAATTACGTCCTCTGAAATCCGCCCAATGATTACCCCTTCTATAAATAATCATTACAAGAGGTAATGTCGATTACCAGGGTTTATATAAGACATGATTTCACTAGAATTCTCAATCAGGGTGGCAAAATATTATAAGGTGCATGGATAACAAGACACGCTGGCCGCCGGCTGGCGAGTCTGACCCTTTAGTCGAGCGGTTAGCGATGTCTCCTGCGGTGCGGGCGATATGGGTTCGCTTCCCGGCCGCGGCAGTTCCTGTGGTTGCGTTGTCACCCGAATTCGCTACAATGTATTTTTCCAATTGTATGCCAAAAATATTCCTGTATTATTTCAAATATGGATTCATTAGCACCAATGTACAATTTAATGTTATAGGCTACACATACAAACAAAAACAAAAATCATTAGGGTGATTCAAGGGTGATTCAAGACCCCTCCGCTTCGCGTCGGGGTCCTACATTACCCTGTCGGGGTTTATTTCGCAATAATAACCGGCTCACTGTACATTATCCCTTACATATTCAATGCATTCTGGGAGGTAACGTTAACGTGACGTTTGCGCACGTTAGCAGTTAGTGCTGGTGACTGGTGAAATAATAATAACAACGACAACAATAATAATAATAATAATATAACGTTTTGTAGGTCCTTTAATAATATCACATGCGTTGCGTTGTTTCCGGTGATTACTGTAAGTCACATGACTAATCAAAACTGCTTGGTGAAATTGCATTCAGACTCTGGTGTTGTTATAGGGGGGCCCCGTGAATTATTGTGCCCCGGGCCCCAGATTGGTTTAATCCGCCCTGCATATTCATCACCATCCCAATGATGGTTGTGTCATCCGCAAACTTCAAGAGTTTAACAGATGGGTCACCTGAGGTGCAGTCATTTGTATAGAGAGAGAAGAGCAGTGGGAGAGCACACATCCTTGGGGGGCACCAGTGCTGATTGCCCAGGTGCTAAATGTGATTTTCCTCAGCCTCACCAGTTGCCTCCTCTCTGCCAGGAAGTTTTTAATCCACTGGCAGATGGGGGATGGTACATTGAGATTGGAATGGAGGATATCTGGGACAAAAGCGTTCAATGCTGAGCTGAAGTCCACAAACACGACCCTTGCGGTCCCTGGGGAGTAGAGTGGTCGGAAGATGTAGTCCAATCCCATGTTGGCTGCATCATCCACTGACCCGTTTGCTCAAGTCAAGTCAATTTTATTTGTATAACCCAATATCACAAATTACAATTTGCCTCAGTGGGCTTTACAGCAAAACAACATCCTGTCCTTGGACCCTCTCATCGGATAAGGAGCAACTCCCTAAAAAAAACAAAAAACCCTTTAACAGGGAGAAAAAATAGGAAGAAACCTCAGGGAGAGCAAAAGAGGAGGGATCTCTCTCCCAAGACCGGCAGCGTGCAATGGATGTTGTGTTTACACAATTTACACAATACAACAGTGAAAGAGGATAAACAGAATTATAATGGACTTGTAAAAATTATGAAGAATATGATGCACAGGATGCCAAGCAGTGTCCAGACGCCACTGGAACAGCCCAAGACCCAAGCCATGGGATTAGCATCATCAAGTAAAAAATAAATGTATATATATATATATATATATATATATATATATATATATATATATATATATATATATATATATATATCAACATGGATACAGGAAAAAAAAGTTTTAATACATTGCAGTACAGGCCTGTTTCATGCGTCTCACACTCATCAGCTGCTAATGTGTCTTCAACAGATCCCTGGAGCTGTGTGTAAACACATCCGGCTTCCCACCTGCAGACATGACCAGTTGTGTCTGTCGGGACACCCGACCAAGCCAGAGGTAAGACTGGGATTCAAACTGGCGATACCCGCATCGGAATAGACTGCCATACCACCCAGATGCCCAGAAAACCTGTTTTTCAACTTTTCAGAGTAGTACCTTTTTGCCAGTCTGATTTCCTTTGTGAGCTTGTTTCTGGTTTTGTTATACCAGATCCTATCTCCACTCCTGTAGGCTTCCTCTTTGGCCTGACAAAGCTACCTGAGTTTTGCTGTGAACCAAGGCTTATTGCTGTTAAAGGTACAGAAGGTTTTGGTGGGCACACAAATGTCCTCACAAAAGCTGATGTCAGATGTCACAGTGTCAGTAAGTGCATCCAGGTCTGTAGATGCAGCCTCAAAAACACTCCAGTCATTGCAGTCGAGGCAAGCCTGGTGCTCCAGTTTTGACACATTGGTCCATTTCCTCACAGTCCTCAGTTCACAACAATAATTTATTTGTCTCATTGCAGACAATTACAGGAGTTGAGCTTTCTTTATACATAGGCTTTGGCAACACTAAGCAAGGCGACAATGTAAAGTTGAAAAATGTTCAACTTGATGCAAATATGCCGTGATGTGTAGGTGCAACAACTCCAGCGGACCAATCATTATATGGTGACCTTGGCAAATGAATAATCAACAACGACAACTCGAAGATGCATTTGCGGCAAGGTCTTCAAGAATGAGCACGGCCTTAAAATCCATTAGACCTGAATGAAATGCTTGGCGCAGGGGGGTGCAGCTCAGCGCACAGGATCCACTCCTGGTGAGACACAAGAGCGGCCCGGCCCGGAGACACCCCACAGAGTCAAGAACCTCCATGTGCTAAGCTCTCTGGCTTGCAGCAGAGCAGTTCAGCAGAGTCAGATCAAGTGGCCTCCAGCAATCAAGCACAGACAATGAAACCAGTTTGACAATGCAACCAGAGCCCATTGACGTGGGGTGTAGAGGCTTTGCTTGCCACTCACTGTGCAAGGTCAGCTAACTACTGAGTGGCACGGTGGCCCAGTGGTTAGCACTGTTGCCTCATAGCAAGAAGGTCCTGGGTTCAAACCCCGGGGTTGTCCAACCTTGGGGATCCTCCCAGGTCGTCCTCTGTGTGAGGTTTGCATGTTCTTCTCATGTCTGCAGTGGGTGCTGCGGTTTCCCCCACCATCAAAAACACATGCATGTTAGGGTTAATACTTCTGTTTGTGCCCCTGAGCGAGACATGGCAAGACGAACTGGAGTTGGTCCCTTGGTGCTGCACGGCGGCTGCCCACTGCTCCTAGCTACACAGCTAGGATGAGTTAAATGTAGAGAAAGAATTTCCCCACGGGGATCAATAAATTAGTAAAAAAAAAAAAAAGAAGGTCTACACTCTACTTGGCATCACTGGGGCTGCTAAAAGGAAAGCTATCAAGTCTACCATGGAGGCTGCAGAGAGGGCCTCCAGATGTCTTTGAATCAGAAGGAGGCCAAAACTGCTGGGACACAAGCCAGGGCCTGATCAACCCTGGCTGGGTTGCCTGAGAGAGGGTGTATGATGTTGAAACACACGAAACATCCGAGGACCTCAGGAAACATCCCTGATGATATGTCCCAGTGCATCCTTGGATGTATCTTTGAATCATCCCAATCCCAATTGGGGTCGCAGGATGCTGGAGCCTATCCCAGTAGTCACCGGGCGGTAGGCGGGGAGACACCCTGGACAGGCCACCAGGCCATCACAGGGCTGACACATTTACATCTAGGGACAATTCAGTATGGCTAATTCACCTGACCTACATGTCTTCGGACTTTGGGAGGAAAATTCAAATGGATAGAAATTTGCTAAGTCATAAGTGCTACACTGAAGAACATTCAAAACTAAAACCAATAACAAACGTTTTTGGAATGGTTATAGAGACAAACTTTTGATTGAAGTTATGTAAATAGACCAATCATAGACGGGTAGACTAAAACCAGCATCACTCTACCGGAGACTTGCAGTGTTTTTCTAGAGTATTGTTTTTACTGTAAACCAAATCAGTTAATCTGTATTAGAGTACTGGAATTGTTTTTGTTTTTGCAGGTAACATGCTATACGCAGCATTTCTATGACTTGTATGTACTGTGGTATATTTTATACAGTGAAGATGTGCCGTTCTGTTTTGTACTGGAGAGTTTTTTTTTTTAAACAACCTATACTGTCAACAATAATAAAAGACAAAAAATGACTCGCTATTTCAAAGATTGATATAATTATTCATCTACTACAGTGCCACATGTTAGTGTTTTTTAGGTCAGCCAACAAGTGTTACTCTTGAGAGCAAGCTAGTGCTGGTGTTTTGGTAGAGCGATATGCCTCTGACGCATGTTTGCTGCATTTTGGTAGTTGTGGTGCATTTTAGGCATGATATGAAGTGTCGTGCTAAGCTGCGTGTTGGTGCAAAGCATGTTGGATCGCCACCTTGCCGTCGTGGAGAAGCTTGTATTTACCAATGATTCCAAGAGCTATGCTGTCTGGAGCTTGGCTCCTGGTAGGGTCACCCAAGGTGGATAGGTCAAGGGGGAAGTTCCAGGCGAAGCGTGATCCAACAAAGACCTCAATGGTGGAACTGGTGGAAGATGTCTCCAGGTCACAACAGCAGTGGAGACGAATGAAGGTTGTACAGAGAGTGGTCCCCAATCATCTTGGTTCTCCATGCTATTGGACTCTGGCCACCCCCTGCCAAGGACGATGTGGTGGCTTCAGGCACATCAGCCACTCCACGTCAAAAGCTGTCACACGCAGGCATCCTCCCATTATGTGGCTCCAGGGTCAGCCTCTACACCCACCTGAAGACCCAGAAAGAGGACAGTCATACTCGACCCTGAGTGACCGCCGATGATGATGATGATGATGATGATGATGATGAAGAGTTTTGTAAAAAACTGAGCTCGGTATTGAAAAATTCTTGTTTAGTAATTGTAAAAAATTTTAATGTACTGGTCATCTTTACTGCTCTGGGGTTTTCTATTTAAAATTTTCTAACTAAACCCTTAGTACTTTATGCTCTCATCTCAGGCCCCTGTTCTGACTTACTGACCTCTGTCACAGGCTGATAAATGAGCGCCAAATGGAAAGGAGCTCCAGCCCATCCTTTTGTATTTACTCAGTGGCTGCACTCAGTTGTTACAGGGTCACCTAATTTAATTTCATGCTCGAGAGAAAAAGATGGGAGAAAGTCTGATGAACTGAAAATAGTACTTTCATCCTTTCTGCAAGTGAAATAGGTGCCAAGGCTCTATCACTGTTACGAAAGGCCTATGTTGTTGCACCCATGCACTGTACCTGTCTATTGCTCCACTTCTTCCTGCCTCTCCATAGGCTCTCCAAAGGTTCTCTTGTGTTTGAGTAAAGCTAGTATGAGGAAGCTTCATTCAAGGCCAACACATGTTCACTGTCCAAATTTCCTCCTGCCCAGCTTGTTGAGTTAAATGTCTGTGAAATATGTAGTTTCTTTCAGCTCAGTATTTGAGGGGCAACTTTGTACAGTATGCATCATTGCTTGCACACTTTTTTTATCATTTAACTGCAAAATAGTGGTGGCAAAGATCAGTTTTATAATCTCAATTTGTCATAAGAAGACATGCTGAAAGCAAAGACAGCAGCAGCTGCTAGTTATGATGCCCTTGCTGCTACACAAGGTATTTTAGTTAGAGCAAGGCACTTAAATGCCATGCAAAATGAATTTCAAATTGGCTGGGGTGATAACCATGTGCACAAAAATATCTACATTGCTTCAGCACCAAAATGTGGAATGCATAATCCCCCATAAATTGTGAATGTTATAGTTATTTAGGTGGCACAGTGGCGCAGTGGTTAGGGTGGTCGCCTCACAGCAAGAAGGTCCTGGGTTCGAGCCCCGGGGTAGTCCAACCTTGGGGAGGGGTCGTCCTCTGTGTAGAGTTTGCATGTTCTCCCTGTGTCTGCATAGGTGTGCTCCGGTTTCTTTCCAAAGACATGTAGGTCAGGCGAATCGGCCATACTAAATTGCCCCTAGTTATGAATATGTGTGTGTATGTCGGCCCTGTGTGATGGCCTGGCGGCCACCCAATAACTGCTGGGATAGGCTCCAGCATCCCCGCGACCCTGAGAGCAGGATAAGCGGTTCAGATAATGGATGGATGGTTAGTTATTTAGGCTGGATTTAGACTTTTTAATGTCATGGCTGTGAATCCGAAATTTTTATTTTGGCAAAGCATGACTAATGCTGTTTCAGGGCCCTCTCATTGAATAGTCAGGGCCCTCTCATGATAATAATCGTCCTCAGCCATAAAGGTTAGGTTTGAGGCTCGGGGAAAAATCTTTTGACAGGACGACTAATCATCAAATACTCAGGAAATAACTGCACACTCCACAGCTCAAATGTCATTCACAATGATTGTTTCATAATGTTAAATTTGCCATAAACTCAACTTTTATTACAGGCTGCCAGTTGCTATGACGATGACATGGTCACCTCTGCTGCTTTGGCGCAGCACCAAAATACTTCCCACCCAGAGCACCGTTCAACAGTTCCACTTGCACGCAGACGCTCAAAGGTTAAGACATAATGGAGCATTGATTATATATAAAGAGATTAGATTTGTTTTATAGCAAATCCGTGATCCAACTAAAGTGCCCCCTCCTCTAAAATGATTGTACAAAGCTAAAAAAAAAAAAGTGTACTACTTTTAAAATGATACCAGTAACATAACATAAATTCATAACATTTCTTTTTTTTTTTGGGACACAATTTTTAAAAATAATATTTCAATATCAATTTATTCATGCAGAAAAGGACAGAACCCCAAATACATTTGCATGTTTTAAATCATCAACCAATGCCAAGGCTTTATTTGTTTTTTTTTTCATATTCTTCCTTTTGTTCCTGAACATACACAAAATCATTCATTCTGTAGTTGCAACTGTAAACACATTCCATAATAAAGGTAATTGCATTGTTTTATCTCATTAAGACTGTGCTATTTAATATGTATAGTGCAACTGGTGGCTTAGGCAACAAAGAAATACAGAATATGAGGTAAATTAGCAGTTATTGCAGCAGGTTTTGCATATCTATTTTGTAAGCTCCGGCAACTATTTTCATCTTAATATCGCATGCCTACTTGATTTTAACTTAGACTACTATCTTAAAATATAGATGTCTATAAATAAGTGCAAATATCTTAGAGCAAGTGCAACATTTGCTATTTGGCCTGTTCAGCTCTAATGATAGGGTTGCGATGTCCAAGTCAATGAGAAAAATGGGTCACATTTCAATATTGTATTATGCCAAAGGGCTGTTAACCAAGCATGGCATCAGCATACAGAGAAACTGCAATCACAGTCATCACTTGAAGGGCATCTTTGAGTATTTCCATGCAGTCCGACAGCATTCATTTTCACACACAAAGGAATATTTTCTCACTGGCATTGTGATCCTGGCTCAGATTCTTGGGCCCTTTAACTCGGAGACCGCATGAGAATGACACGGGGTCCTCCACACACCATGTGGTCCAACCCCCCCCCACACACACACACACACACACACACACACAAATGTAAACAAAGACAATATTGACGGGCTCACCATACCAACGTGTGCCTGAGTTCGGATCAAGCTGCTGTTTAACTGCCCATTTGCAGCTGATGGATGCAGTCACACACACACACACACACACACACACACTCACTCTAAGATACTCTACTTTGTGGAGACAAATGGAAAACCACCCTAATAAAGATGTCACCCTTAATTTTGCATGGCCTCGCTACCACTCTACGGCAAATCTGCAAACGAACACTCTTGTCTTTGAGTGTTAAGATTTAAAAGCGATGAATGGAGTCTGGCTGCTACGTGACAGTTGTTGCAGTAAAATCTAAAATAGAGCCCCCCCACTCTTGCTCTCTGTATCGCTGTCTTAAATCACTTTGGTGGCATTCATTGAGCCGATGTCGCTGCTTTTCTTCCTCGTGGAGCTCTCCGCGGGGTGCCATGTCGTTAGAGCACCATTGGTACCCTCGTCCTTTCTCTTGCGGAAACAGAAGACCCCGTAGAGCCGGAATTTCTTATCAGGAAAGCCCAGGTGTCTGACCCCTGGCTGGGGCCCTCCACACCGGGAGCGGGGATTGACGATGGGATAGCGGATGCTGCCGTCCTCCAGCCAGCCAGCTTCACAGCGGTCAAGCAACTGGATCTTCCAGGCAGCATACAGCTGACCCACTTTGGCCACCACTGAGCCATCGCGAATGCATGCCTTCACCGCCTCCGCGTAGTTGACCTTCTTAAAACGCTTCAGGAAGTAGACTTTGCCTGTGAGAGAATGGCAGGGAGAAGGGGAGGAGAGGTAAAGGAAGAACATGTTTGTTGCACTGACATGAAAAATATGTGCAAAAGAAAGCAAGAGACGGCGGCGAAGAATAAGAAGGCAAGAGAACTGACAAAGGGTAAAGAAAAAGAAGGGGAGGGTATCAGAGAGGGAGACACAAAGGCAGACAGACACACAGTGAGAGACAGACAGAGACAAACAGACAAGAGACAGAATCTTCTTAATAAGAGACTCTTGAGACAGGCCAAGCCTCGGGGGAGGATCGTCTCAGTTTTCCTTGCCTCTCAGACTCAGTGTGCTCAGAATATCAAATCAACCCATCAACCACCTGGGCAGCTACTCAGAATGGAGAGGCAATATTATGTCGGTGGGAAGCGCTCAAACTCAAAATTACTCTTAAAGGGCTTCCTTTTTTCAAGGGCATTTTTCATCTCACCTCTGGAGAGTCTTCTCACCGGGCAATATTAGAGAAATCGGTATCGTTTTTGCCAAAACTGTTTGAACCAAAGTGAACCATGATGTAATCGTTACAGAAATAGGAGCGAATGCTGAGAGCCTTAACTGAGAATATAGACTGGTAGGTTTCTTCAGCAGCCACGACTGCTATCATGAAAATCTGCCGACGAGCCTCGGTCTTGCACTCGGCGCAGTTATCGATTTTTCTGCTTGTTTATGTGACTGGTAGCTGTTAGAGAAGCAGTGTGTTGTCTCATATTTCCCTCGGGGCCGTTCAGTAAATTCCTTACAGCTGGACAGAGTCACAGTATCGGTCACAACTGCTACCGGATCAGCCTGCTCACAGCAGACTGTCCACAATAATTAACACACAGAAGAAGCTGTGACCAGCCGCTTATGCTCGTTCGCTTGTTCTCGTTTTCGTTTCTCTCTCTCTCTCTCTCTCTCTCTCTCTCTCTCTCTCTCTCTCTCTCTCTCTCTCTCTCTCTCTCTCTCTCTCTCTCTCTCTCTCTCTCTCTCTCTCTCTCTCCCCCTCTCTCTCTCTCTCTCTCTCTCTCTCTCTCTCTCTCTCTCTCTGCCGTGGTACCTTTTTTCAAGCTGAGGAAAGGCACTGGTGCTGTTTGTATTTTCCTCTACAGTTTCCATAAGACAGTGTGTGTTGTTCAAAAGAGAAACACCGAGCTTCTTTTGAATTGGGGGGGGGGGGAAGGAGGGGGGTGTTTTTCATACTTTTTTTTATCTTAGAAAAGAAGGAAATCTTTTTTTTTCAAGTGCATAAGATTTTTTTTCCCCTTCTTTTTATGGAATTCCCCCCCCCTTTTTCTCCCCAATTGTATCCGGCCAATTATCCCGCTCTTCCGAGTCATCCCGGTTGCTGCTCCACCCCCTCTGCCGATCCAGGGAGGGTTGCAGACAACCACATGCTTCCTCCGATACACGTGGAGTCGCCAGCCGCTTCTTTTCACCTGACAGTGAGGAGTTTCGCCAGGGGGACGTAGCGCATGGGAGGATCACCATTTCCCCCAGTTCCCCCTCCCCCCTGAACGGGCGCCCGCCTGAGCAGAAGAGGCGCTAGTGCGACAACCAGGACACATACCCACAACTGGCTTCCCACCCGCAGACACGGCCAATTGTGTCTGTAGGGATCGTCCGACCAAGCCGGAGGCAATACAGGGTTTCGAACTGGCAATCCCCGTGTTGATAGGCAGCAAAATCGACCGCCACACCACCCGGTAACCCCCATTCCCTTCTTTTTTGAAGCTTGTAGAGTTGCGAGTAAGCTTGAAGCTGCGATCAATGTTGCTTCCCAAGCTGAATGCTAAAAGCTCCCCTGCAATATACGGCTCGTTCTGTCAGGAGGCCCTGTAACATGTACGCCGCTTTAGACTGCACGTCCCTCCAAACTAAAACTTTTACTGGCCTACAAACAAAGTCGGTCTCCCACTTTCCCCAAGTCTTCTCAGTTCAGGAACCCATAGGTGGCACTGCATGTGTGAAGAAGACACTGGCAGAGTGAATATGATGTAAATCAAAGGGCTGGGAGATAAAAGGCTGTGCTTGGCACCCAGAGGACACTGTGGCCCTGTTAGCGGAGCAGAATCAACACAGCCTGATCTAAATCCAGTGGCCTTGGGCCTGCTAGATCACAGGCTGAGATCAGAGACGGGGACCGTGTTCCCGCCTGACTAATTCTGCAGATACATTGTTCTGTAACGCAGAGTCCAGCCCCCTCGTTGTCTTATCTCCTTACCCTTGCCACTCCTCAGTCCCTTGGCTGCTTTGAGCGTGGAAATGCTCCAATCTGGGTTGAATATGTGCGTAGGAGCAACTTAATTTGGCCGAATGGTAGAAACACTTAGAAGAGTTTCTTGTCAGATCAAAGGGAGGACATTCTTTGTACACAAAGGCACACACTCGCTGATACTAAGATGCACACACATATAACCAGACACATGCACACACTCAGAAACACACATATAATCAGAAACACATGCCCACACACTCAAATACACACACACACACATACACGCACAAACTCAGATACACAACCAAATACACAAAATCACACATATACATTTACACATCCCAAACGAACACAAATACACTGGCACAGACAAAGATAAACACTCCCATGCACATATATAAACACACACATATGCACACAGTCTCTCTCACTCTTTATCTCGCCCACTCACCATTCAGGTTGGAGGTAAAGCAGAAGGCGTCATAGCGCTCGTCCTCCTTGTGCCGGTAGCCGTAGTTGCGTACACCAGCGGGGGTGTCCTTTCGACCACACTGATCTCTGGGGTGGGAGATGGGGTACTGGACTGAGCCATCGTCCAGCCAGCCGGCATTACACCAGTCTAAACCTTCCATCCAAGCCTAAAAAGGAGGGATAGAGTTAGGAAGGCGGAAAGCGGGGGGGGGGGGGGTTTACTGGGAGGTTATTATTGAGAGGAGACAATAACTTTGTTTATCTCTTCGAACAGAGACCCATCAGTCTGAAACCTGATGCCCAAAACTTCCAAATATGAGAATACTGACCTACATTAAGAAAACCGAGATAGACCTGTGGCCATATAACACTGAGAGACAAACTGGACTGGAACGTTCTATTCTGCAGCCATTAATGCATAAGGCTCCCGGCTTGTTTGTTGCAAACGGTCACAGCTGAGAATGTGGCAGATGGGTGGATGAGTTACCAGTGGAGGAAGCCCTTTGGTCCTGAGAATAGCCTGATAGCCCATGGGAAATTGCACTCATTTGTGTCTGTTTGTCTAATCTCACTTTAATGAAAGTGTCTCTGTGTTTGAACTCTAGGAGGATTATGATGAGCTCACCTTATGCAGTTGGGAGTGGGACGCCAGGATTGCGTCCTGTTGTTTGCAGGCATCCTCTGCCTGGTGGTAGTTGAGCTTGTAGCGCCCTACATGAGGGTAGTAGGGAAAGACCACCCCTACAAGAGTGCAGTGACAAGCCAGGTCAACCGACAGGCAAGACATGTAGTGCTACATATGTTGTTTATCTGCAGTGTTTAACTGTTTCAATTGTTCTGGATATGTACAGACTTCCTTTTCGTGTTCACCTCTGCCCTGTATCTTTCTCTGTTTTATTCAATGTGCTGTAAATTTATGAGTGGCTATGGCTAGTCAAACCATTGTACATGTAGCATTTAGCAGTACACTAATACTTGTGCTGTCTGGGTGAGCGCCTGGAGCATGTAAAAACCTAACCTGGATCTAAGAGTCAAAATGGGTTGTAGAGGTTGGATTTGTCTCTAGGCAATCGAATTTGCCCCTCCTTTCACACATAGTTTATTGCATTATGGGCCCATGACACGTGTAGATGTATCAAAAGAAAACCAATGCAGACAACATGCAAACTCCACACAGAGGACGACCTGGGATGACCCCCAAGGTTGGATAACCACAGAGTTCGGACCCAGGACCTTGCTGTGAGGCAACAGCACTAACCCCTGGGCCACCATGCCGCCCTCTCATATAACCATAAATACTTAAATGTCCAATCTTTTGTTTGTCCATCCATCCATTATCTGAACCGCTCTTAGGGTCACAGGGATGCTGGAGTCTATTCCAGCAGTCATGGGCGGCAGGTGGGGAGACACCCTGAACAGGCCGCCAGGCCATCACAGGGCGATTTTTTTCACTTTTTTATTCAACTATGTACAATAAGTTGTTTCCTGTTTATTCAGGCTCAGAGGCTCAGAGGGTGCTCCTGTTTCCTCCCACAGTCCGAAGAAATGTTAGTCAGATGATTCGGCCATACTAAATTGTCCCGAGGTGTGAATGTGTTGGCCCTGTGATGGACTGGCGGCCTGTCCAGGGTGTCTCCCCGCCTGCCACCCAATGGCTGCTGGGATAGGCTCCAGCATCCCGTGACCCCGATTGGGATAAGCAGCTTGGATAATGGATGGATGGATGTATCAAAAGGCAGTTCATCTCAGAACCACACCTACTCTCATCACTGAGCTGAGCTACACCCATCTACACTACCACTAGCCTTACACCTACTCCATGACATTTCATCAAATTATTTCCAGTCTCACTACTGGTCTCTCCACCGGTAGATCTTGTTAATTTGAAAGGGAACACCTGGAGCTCATGAAAACCTAATGCTTTTGGATATAACCAGCAGTGGATAACCCTGCTGGTATTGGCTGCTAAATTGTTAATCATCAACAACACCACAAAGCAAAACATCTCATCCATTTACACTTCACTCCTGGACCGCCTACCTTCTAAGTCAAGGTTGACAAATCCCGCGTCGTCCTCCATGTCGTTGGTGACCTCACACTCGTAGCGTCCGTAGTCCTCCAGTGTGATGTTGCGGATGATCACCGAGGCATCGCAAGGTCCTGCCTGCTCCAGAAAAACCCGGCCTCGGTACGACCCAAATGTACGCTGCTGCCTGAATAGCACATTAATTACTTTCACAAGTGAAGTTTTGGTAATAGAAATGGAGAGCTTTCATTGGCTCAAGAAGAGGTCAAATTTGTCTGTTGAGTGATACTGATAGGGTGAATATGTTAGTTCTTGTTTGTATTGTGCATTTTATGATTTGCTAAGAAATGTGCACGATGAGAAAAGTAACATTAAATTATTCAAATTTTTCTTGGTTGGATGATTATGAAATACTTTAAATTTGGTTCATTGGTTCATAAGGATTTATTTACTTATTTATTTATCTCTCCAATTGTACTTGGTCAATTGCCCCACTTCCGAGCCGTCCCGATCACTGCTCCACCTCCTCTGCCAATCCGGGGAGGGCTGCAGGCTACCACATGCTTCCTCCGATACATGTAGAGTCGCCAGCCACTTCTTTTCACCTGACAGTGAGGAATTTCGCCAGGGGAACGTAGCACATGGGAGGATCATGCTATTCCCCCAGTTCCCCCTCCCCCCCGAACAGGCACCCTGACCGACCAGAGGAGGCGCTAGTGCAGCGACCAGGACACATGCCCACACCTGGCTTCCCACCTGCAGACACGGCCAGTTGTGTCTGTAGGGACGCCCGACCAAGCCGGAGGTAACAGGGAATAGACCGCCACGCCACCCGGACGCCCATATAAGGATTGATTCAAACCACTGCACTTTATCTGTAAAAGCCTGGGAAAAATGCTTACGTATTGGTCATACACATATTGACGTGAAACCAGATGTTGTACATCTGTCTGAGGCCCTGTCAGATCGATGCAGTTTATTGGGTTGTGCCAAAAGACTATTATATAAGAACCACTTTGAAGTGTTAGGATATGTGAAATATACGATTCTACCTTCCAAGTGCCACAAAGACGTCCTCAAATTTCAGTGCGTCCGTCACCTTGGTCCATTTGATGCGGATGCGGGAAGGGTCGGTGCTCTCTGGCTCGTGGTGGTACCTGCAAGGTAGAGTAATTGAGCCGCCCCGATGGGTCACCACCTTACCGGGAGCCGTCTGCACAATCACTGCACCGGTGTCATCCTCTGTAGACAAGTGGAGGGGAAAAGAGGATGAGAAGGTTAATACCGACTGGTTGCATTTGCGGAAAACCTCTGAAATGACAGGTCTCCTTTTTTCTGACTGCTGCCCTTTTGCGTACTCTTTGCGCTCATTCTTTATCTTTTTATTGATTTTTGAACCAGTGTTGCATACAAAATGTTGTTGTACATACAAACTGTCCAATTGAACTGATTTCATACTTATATAAACAGAACCTATTATAGTGAGGTATACAAACAGTAGAAAAGAACAGTAATCAATCCCTATTCCAATTAATTCTTACCCAATCTTCATATACCCATTAGCCCAATAATTCCTCCCACCCAAGCCGTCCCACTTGTTACAAGAGAAAAACACCAAGTGAAAGGCAAATAGGTACACTCATTATACCTAGTAGCTCAATAATATTTCTCACCCAAATTCTTCTCACTTGCTATTAAAAAAAAAATTAAGACTCATTCTTTGTTATGTTAGTTGTACTTGCTTGTGAACATTGTCTCCCCCCTTCTCCCAAATTGTATCTGGCCAATTACTTACTCTTCCGGGCCGTCCCGGTCGCTGCTCCACCCCCTCTGCCGATCCGGCGAGGGCTGCAAACTACCACGTGCTTCCTCCGATACATGTGGAGTCACCAGCCGCTTCTTTCCCCCCCGAACAGGTGCCCCAACCGACCAGAGGAGGCACTAGTACAGCGACCAGGACACACACCCACATCCGGCTTCCCATCCGCAGACACGGCCAATTGTGTCTGTAGGGACGCCCGACCAAGCTGGATTTGAACCGGCGATCCCCGTGTTGGTAGGCAACGGAATAGACCGCCATGCCACCCTGACGCCTTACGAACATTGTTTTGCGTTAGTTACTTCATTGCAAACTGCAGGTTTCACTTAAAGCAACATTTTAGTACAAAAATCTTACGTGAAAGTTTAATTAGTTTTACGGAAAAAGTCTAAAATAAATACTGTGTATGTAGCACATAGTATTCATTCTTTAGATACGGATTTCATCTATATAACACATTGAATGTGCAGTCAGGTTTATTTACTGTTATTTGAAATTAGCTGTAGCGTTGACTGAAAGACATTTCTCACAATATGACCAGCGATTCAGGTTACTACATTAAGTGGACTTTGACTGTACGATTTCACTCAGGGACAAACCAGCACATAATCATGTGTCTAACAGTGTTCCTCTGTAAACACTCACGTAGTATTTTGGAGGCTAGACGGAGGAGAAAAGGTCAGTCTTATCAAAAGGTGAATGTACATCTTGGTTTGGTGAATGATGGTCGCACTTTAGATATGTGTGAGCATCTAGAGTTTGTGTTATTATTTTCAACAGAAGCGGACCAAAGAAAAGACACTAATCGTCTACTACTACTACTTTCAGCTGCTCCCGTTAGGGGTTGCCACAGCAGATCATCCATTCATCCATTTCCATCTCTTTCCCTCCTCTTCATCTTCCTCTGTCACACCAGCCACCTGCATATCCTCCCTCACCACATCCATAAACCTCCTCTTTGGCCTTCCTCTTGCCTGGCAGCTCCGTAATCAGCATCCTTCTCCCAATATACCCAGCATCTCTCCTCCACACATGTCCAAACCATCTCAATCTTACCTCTCTTGCTTTGTCTCCAAACCGTCCAACCTGAGCTTTCCCTCTAATACTATACTTGTTCCTAATCCTGTCCTTCTTCATCACTCCCAATGAAAATCTTAGCATCTTCAACTCTGCCACCTCCAGCTCCGCCTCCTGTCTTTTCATCAGTGCCACTGTCTTTTTTTTATTATTATTATTACTTTATTGAGCCCCGTGGGGATCTCCAAACCATATAACATAGCTGGTCTCACAACCATCTTGTAAACCTTCCCTTTAACTCTTGCTGGTACCCTTCTGTCACAAATCACTCCTGACACTTTTCTCCACCCACTCCACCCTGCTTGCACTCTCTTCTTCACCTCTCTCCTGCACTCCCCGTTACTTTGGACAGTTGACCCAAAGTATTTAAACTCATATGCCTTCATCACCTCTACTCCTTGCATCCTGGCTATTCCACTGTCCTCCCTCTCATTCACACATAGGTATTCTGTCTTGCTCCTACTGACTTTCATTCCTCTTCTTTCCAGTGCATACCTCCACCTCTCCAGGCGCTCCTCAACTTCCACCCTACTCTCACTACAGATCACAATGTCATCCGCAAACATCATAGTCCACGGAGACTCCTGCCTGATCTCGCCCATCAACCTGTCCATCACCAACCAAAGAAAAGAGACTAATACTCTGCATAATCTCCTAGTTCAGTCTTTGATTTTGTTTGTGAGCATTGTGAAATCCCTGGGAAATCTGCTACCACACCAACTGAACAGGGGATTGTGAGTTGTTTATTTCCAATGTGCAAAAGGCCAATATGGGGCATAGTTAATCTGTACCCCAGATCTGACATCACTTTAACCAGCACAACACCTAAACTTGTAGAAATCCACTTATTACACTAACCCAAGATCAAGGGTTACAACAGTACAAGCCTGTTGATGCAGCTGGGCACCAACAAAACCTAGCTGTGTGTGTGTGTGTGTGTGTGTGTGTGTGTGTGTGTGTGTGTGTGTGTGTGTGTGTGTGTGTGTGTGTGTGTGTGTGTGTGTGTGTATGTGTGTGTGTGTGTGTCTTGGTTTTTCATAACCTCTTGCACTTGAATGTGTGTTTTTCAGTCTCCTGGGAAACCAACAAATACACCCACAAGTGTGCGGCGTCCATTTAATGAGCAATTGAAAGACGTTTTCAGCAGCTTTATTGTGACCAGATAGAGAGTACCTTCAATTATCTCTGGCAGCCGACAATTAGACTTGTCAGCTGCCTGCCACTCTTTAAAAGGTTGTTTATCGTCAACAAACCATGAAGGTATCAAGTGCTGTTTAATCCAAACTTCAACACATTATTTCACAACACTGAGGGCACTGCAATAACATAGCAAAGACAGAAACAGTTTTACAATATTGCAATATAATCACTAATAATTGTTGAGAAGCACTATTACTGCTTTGTGTTATCAACAAAACAGAATGGCTAGTCTCAACAACCCGCTTTGCCCTATGTGAAAGAGACATGACATGACAAAGACCGCCACGTGAGTTGATGCCATAATAGCTGCAGGACAGAGGAGGACGGGGACCTTACCGAGCACATGCACCACCCTTCTCCTTCCCTTCTCTATGTCCGCTGGCAGGCAGGTCACAGAGAGGGTAAAGGTCAGAATGATAGTTACGGAGGTCAAGGACATTGTCCTCAGGGACAGGGGCAGAAACTGGTCTGAAAGCTGTAGAAAGAAACACATCAGAGCGTTTACTAGAAGTTAGGAAACCTCCAATACAAACCATTATTTTGCCACCTAAAAGAGTATCAGGGTATAACTAAAGATGGGTATTCTTAGGGTTCTTCTTACCTACATTGTTTTGCTTTTACTTGACATAAAAAATGAACAGACAACTGGTCGTGACCCGGTGTTGACCCGCATACTAGATCCCATAAGGCCAGTGACAGAAAGGTGAATCCATTCATCTGGACACAACATTTATTGAGACGGAAACGTTTAATCACTCATCTAAGTGACCTCTTCAGTCTCAACTGACTGCAGGTATCCCCACCCTTATAACCAATGCAGTGGCATAACGACCGAAACCAACCCTCGGTTTCACATGCAAATGGTCACGCCTATTTGCACTCACTTAGTTGAGTGATGAAACGTTTCTGTTAAGAAACGTTGCGTTCAGATGAACTGATTCAACTTTCCGTGCCAGTGAGTTTGGCGGGTTTCTGATCAGCAGGAGGCGCCATAAGAACCAAAAGCACGTGCGTGTCTGTTATGTGACCTGAGCAGATGGGAGTATTGCCATTTTCAGTTATAGTTGTTAAGAGTTAAAACTGTGCGTTTTTTCTCCATAACGGCAGTGTAACATTGACTCCTTGTGTTTCCATCGCTCCACTAGCACGTGAAGGCAGCACTGCGGCCAAAGTAATGAATTAAGTCCCTGCCCCAGCATAAATCTGCAACAGCAAATCAGCCTGCCTAACGAGGACTGCGACATCACCTCCCACGTGGCCATGTCAGCGATCCGCTTTATGGCAATGAATGACTTTGGATACGCACTGAATAACAGCAAAGAGTGGTCCCTTAGGAAAACCCCCACGGCGTTTAGAGTCGAGGTCACACACGGGGCTGGGCCCAGCAATTCTGGTCAAGCACCCATTATCTTTAGACGGGCCCTAAAGACTGTTTATGGACGGACGGGAGTACGCAAAGAGTATGCTTTGCATCAGATGCGCACATCACTATGTTGGCAATGCAGCATAATTGTACAGTTGAAGAGGAGACGCTGGAGAACAAAAGCATTCTTATCACTCAAGTTAATAATGCAGCATAAAGAACTGGCTGAGTCAAATGGCTCAATAATTAACAGTTTTTGCCTCGGGTGTGAACTGATAGGGTCTGCATTGAGTGCATAGTTGTCTCCCCCTCCTGAAATCAGTACACATGTAATCGCATTGCCGCAGCAGATCAGTTAGGCTCCATCATAATGATGGGCCAGTGACGCAGACTTAACTAAACACCCTGGTACACATGCACATAGCACTGTAAAGCAATGCTGCTGCTGCTGCTGCTGCTGCAACATTTGTGTCGGCCGAACATTCAAGGTTAAGTCCACTGAACAGTTTTCATGCAGTACAAACAGTGCACAATGCGCAGAACCGAGCCCAACCGTTCGACCACAGAAGTGGACTTACCACAACTATCACAACAGGATTTGGTGCACGACTGGATGAGGCAGATGAGCGCTGTTTACTTCTCGGGCAGGCTGCTAGTGGTCTGCGGAGGAACTCATCTTATTCCCTCTCTCTCTCCTCCTGCTGGCGTTTCTTGTCCCATTGCTGATCTCTCTCTCTCGCATTGCAGGGGGAATCACTAGTGTTGGTAGGTCCCGCAGTCCTGTGATGACGCACTAACCATTTTTTTGATTGACTGATTGATTACAGAACGACTTTTTTCTTTTTCTTTTTTTTACAATCGTGCAACGTCAGCCCCTTGCCATTTCGTCATTTGTCACTGTTATTTTGAGTGCATCAGTCTGTTTGGCTGGCTGTTAATTTGTATGTTTTCACAAACGATAAAACCTCATGGTTGGTTTCAGTTTGTGATCTGGGGTCTTATTAATCGAGTTATTTTCTGCTACAAAAGCGCCGAGAGTCTAAATAACGCGAAGAGAAACGGATTACGGTGGCTGTTGGATTGTTTATATAGCTTTGCTCAGACGAGTGCGCCCGGCGGGGGATTAGCTCAAATGGTAGAGCGCTCGCTTAGCATGCGAGAGGTAGCGGGATCGATGCCCGCATCCTCCAAACCTTTTTCACCACTACGTTTAGATTTTTTTTTTTTTACTTTCGCAATGATTGAAAGAGCAACGCAACATATCTCTAACCTACTATTTCAACAAGCGGATGGGAGCTGAGATAGCAAAAAAGACAAAGCAAAAAAAAAAAATCAACATTGCTTCATCAGAAGAGGAGAGTGAATCCCATTCAGCGTCAGCGAAATGTACATGCTGCAAAAAGGGAATTTTACAGCTATCCCTGCCTTTGGTGTGTGAATTATTTCGTTGTTATTTTCCCCTCAAATTAAAGGTTACCAATTAGGCAAGCCACAGCTCCCCAGGGCACTTGCCACAACACAGCTGAGCCGACATCTGCAGCACAAATCCCTTGTGACTCCCATCATGGGATTACAGGGCTGCTTGGAAAGGCCAGATTTGATTCAGAGCCTCTGTTACACACAGAAAATGGATTGGGAGCATGTGCGAGCAAGACTGATGCCACACTTCAGCGCAAAAAAAGCTGCAGTGGGAGAACAAATCTGATGATTCTCTACTTTCTCCCCCTCTGTGCATGAGTGAGTGTGTGCATGCGTGGGTGCATTGGCCTATTGCTAAGCTAAGTGAAAGAGGTAATTGTCTATGAGTGGGCAATTCCACTATTGATAGGATGGGATAGGAGAGAGGAATTGCACAGTTGTTTTAAAGCACATTATCCTTCCATTTAAAAGTTTCCCATTCTGTCTGTCAGCAAACTGTTTATGCAAATATTTTCTGAACTATTTTCTAAACCATATCATGGATATAAATACTAGCGATAGAGAAGTAAACCTTGTGCCTTTCCCATTGAGATGCATGCTCTCCCAAGCCCCCGAAGGCACAATCCAAGACTGTCTGGGCAATTACAAGGACGAGTAAGCCTTTTTTCTGCATATTTTGTCCTCTAATCAGTTGTGAGTGAAACTGTCAACCACATTCTTTTGCGATGTTTTCATAGTGTTTGCCCTCGGAGACAAAACAAAATCCAAAAGGCATTCGTTTTGTATCTGTTCAAAAGAAAACAATGAGAGCAGAGCCAGACAATTTACCCAGCCACCCACACAGAGCTAACATACTCACAAGAAAAGAACAGGATCAAGAAATACAAGAAGAGAAGGGATAAAAAGCGAGCCATCTGGTTCCACTGGTACCAGCAAAGAGAGCATGGAGGAAGATTACAAACTGAGGCCATCATAGCATGCCTTGTCTGCGTATCTAAATTTATAAAATAAGCCTTTTCTTTAAAACCAAGACAGGCTGGCAGGCGAACAGCCATGCAACTATGATACATGTTCAGGTGCATGTGAGTGGTTCAACACCCCATTGAAATAAATATACCCTGTGCAGCACAAACTGGCCATACCTTGCGACTCAACTCTGAATAATAAGAAGTGGTACCCATGGTGGCATCATCTAAAGTGGCAACTTCTCTCCGTTCAACAGTAATACGAAGACATTTTCTCCCCTCTCTTGTCTCATTCCCTGGTGCTCAAGTTTTGATCCTAGAGCTGAAATGATTTTTAATTTTAAGGGAGGCGGGATGACTGAGGTTGCTCGCGAGGAAGAAGTGTTCAATAACCCATAGTCATCCCTGCCCATAGTCATAATGAAAAGAGAGGATGGTGTGCTTTGATTCTCATCCAGCAATCCCTCACTGTGCTGTGATGACACTGTGGCTGTGAGGAATGGCAGAAAGTTTCTTTGAACCTTTACACTGAAGAGCAGCTGAAAAAAAGAAACCAGCCCACGGGCCAGACCCCGCAGAACAAACCAGTGTGAGTGTAGAGTAACAGTGATTGCAATGAGATGAGGGCAACTAGGGATGCTAGCGATATGACAGTTTACGCTTTTAGTGAGGATATAAATTGTTGTTAATCAAAGATTCAAATAATGAGAAAATACAGAGCAGGTGAGGAAAATAACTTTATATTGTGACATTTGAAATAAGGCATTTGAAATAAAGTGTTATTGTAGTTTTAAGTTAAAATTCTTTTTGAGAATCAGTCGGCTCATCATCGACTATGAAAGCTACAGAACATTAGCATCTGTTATTTGTCTTTGTACTTGGTGTCTTTCTCCTCGCTATTCGGCAGGCCGGTCTGGCCAGGGAAGGGGGCAATCTTCAGGAAGAAGTAGGGGTTATTGTGGACCCGCATGGCCACCAGGATGGGGGTGACTGCATAGAGCACATTAGCTGCCAACACACACCAGAAGGCCTCATCTGGGATACGAAATGGAGCTGCAGTGCGAGGATGGAGGGAGGCCCCGATATGAGTCCACTGGCACTGGCAGAAGAAAGAGAAAGTGGCAGATAAGTTAGACCTGATAAAACAAGAGTGCAACTAAGATATTCTCATTCTTCTAAGTCTTCATTTACGAATGTTGTGTTTATTTGGGGCAAATTCCTTGTATATGCAACCTCACTTGTCTGGCAATAAAACTTGACCTCACTTGACTAAACTTGTCTTTACGTTGGTACTGAGTTTGCCAGTTGTCAAACTGTTGATCACTGAGAAATAAAAGATGTTTGGTTTTCTGATTCATAGCTAAATCTCGTTCTAAAAATGACAGGTGGCAGTTGTTGGTTGAAAAAAGAAATAATCACAAATGTGAAGATATCCTCTTAGAGGGATTGTACAAGCTGTGGTCAGTCTAAAGCTGTGATGACTCCAGCTGTATATTGTATGACAAGCATCACAAGCACTCCCACCATTGTCTGCAGTTTTTGTACACACAGGATGTAGCTCACTTCTTTCCACAGACCCTTCAGTTGAGTATGTTTGAATGAGGTATGCTGTGACTCTCTCCATAGTCATTAGTGTACAGTTGATGGTGTCAAGAGCTGGGATCTCACAAGGAGGGCACACTAGTGGGCTCAAAGCGGGAGACACACATACTGTAGCTTTTGATTAACCAAGCATAAATCCCCAAGCTTTCCTGTCCTCTCCTACTGCATTCTCTGCATCCAGGACTAGGCTTTGATCAAGGGTTTCCTGTTCTTCTAGCTCCATGGCTGTCAGATCGATAAGGGTGGGGAACACCATCAGCCCATTTAGTATGGAAAAACTACCTCCGCAGAATAGTTGTGATTGGTTTGTGTAGAGTGAGAACTCCA